>NW_026088473.1:0-182123 GCF_022605725.1 Anthonomus grandis grandis
CACATCTCGTGAGAGTTGAAAAAGTCGTTTTCGACGTCCGTTTTTGAGGCCAAAAATGGGCATCAAAAATGCCATATCTCGGCTATCGTAAGAGCTACGACCTTGCGGATGGTCTCGTTGGATTCAGAATGACGAAACTAAGACAAAACCGTTGGAATTTTCCCGATAGCTCCCATAGAAGCCGAGATATCGACCTTCAAAGTTTGGGTTTTTTCATTTTTCGGGTATACCCCCCCCGTATCAAATTTTTTCACCAAAAATTGATTTTTTTCGAAACCAAACTAAGTATACCAGCGTCTTATTTGGATCACCTAGATTACGAAAACACCGGGTTATAACAGGATCCGAGCAGAACTAAGGGAATGAGAGCTTTTTGAAAATCCTGAAAAAGTCGTTTTCGACGTCCGTTTTTGAGGCCAAAAATGGGCATCAAAAATGCCATATCTCGGCTATCGTAAGAGCTACGACCTTGCGGATGGTCTCGTTGGATTCAGAATGACGAAACTAAGACAAAACCGTTGGAATTTTCCCGATAGCTCCCATAGAAGCCGAGATATCGACCTTCAAAGTTTGGGTTTTTTCATTTTTCGGGTATACCCCCCCGTATCAAATTTTTTCACCAAAAATTGATTTTTTTCGAAATCAAACTAAGTATACCAGCGTCTTATTTGGATCACCTAGATTACGAAAACACCGGGTTATAACAGGATCCAAGCAGAACTAAGGGAATGAGAGCACTTTGAAAATCCTGAAAAAGTCGTTTTCGGCGTCCGTTTTTAAGGCCAAAAATGGGCATCAAAAATGCCATATCTCGGCTATCGTAAGAGCTACGACCTTGCGGAAGGTTTCGTTGGATTCAGAAAGACGAAATTAAGACAAAACCGTTGGAATTTTCCCGATAGCTCCCATAGAAGCCGAGATATCGACCTTCAAAGTTTGGGTTTTTTCATTTTTCGGGTATACCCCCCCGTATCAAATTTTTTCACCAAAAATTGATTTTTTTCGAAATCAAACTAAGTATACCAGCGTCTTATTTGGATCACCTAGATTACGAAAACACCGGGTTATAACAGGATCCGAGCAGAACTAAGGGAATGAGAGCACTTTGAAAATCCTGAAAAAGTCGTTTTCGACGTCCGTTTTTGAGGCCAAAAATGGGCATCAAAAATGCCATATCTCGGCTATCGTAAGAGCTACGACCTTGCGGATGGTCTCGTTGGATTCAGAATGACGAAACTAAGACAAAACCGTTGGAATTTTCCCGATAGCTCCCATAGAAGCCGAGATATCGACCTTCAAAGTTTGGGTTTTTTCATTTTTCGGGTATACCCCCCCGTATCAAATTTTTTCACCAAAAATTGATTTTTTTCGAAATCAAACTAAGTATACCAGCGTCTTATTTGAATCACCTAGATTACGAAAACACCGGGTTATAACAGGATCCAAGCAGAACTAAGGGAATGAGAGCACTTTGAAAATCCTGAAAAAGTCGTTTTCGACGTCCGTTTTTGAGGACAAAAATGGGCATCAAAAATGCCATATCTCGGCTATCGTAAGAGCTACGACCTTGCGGATGGTCTCGTTGGATTCAGAATGACGAAACTAAGACAAAACCGTTGAAATTTTCCCGATAGCTCCCATAGAAGCCGAGATATCGACCTTCAAAGTTTGGGTTTTTTATTTTTCGGGTATACCCCCCCGTATCAAATTTTTTCACCAAAAATTGATTTTTTTCGAAATCAAACTAAGTATACCAGCGTCTTATTTGGATCACCTAGATTACGAAAACACCGGGTTATAACAGGATCCGAGCAGAACTAAGGGAATGAGAGCACTTTGAAAATCCTGAAAAAGTCGTTTTCGACGTCCGTTTTTGAGGCCAAAAATGGGCATCAAAAATGCCATATCTCGGCTATCGTAAGAGCTACGACCTTGCGGATGGTCTCGTTGGATTCAGAATGACGAAACTAAGACAAAACCGTTGGAATTTTCTTGATAGCTCCCATAGAAGCCGAGATATCGACCTTCAAAGTTTGGGTTTTTTCATTTTTTCGGGTATACCCCCCCGTATCAAATTTTTTCACCAAAAATTGATTTTTTTCGAAATCAAACTAAGTATACCAGCGTCTTATTTGGATCACCTAGATTACGAAAACACCGGGTTATAACAGGATCCGAGCAGAACTAAGGGAATGAGAGCACTTTGAAAATCCTGAAAAAGTCGTTTTCGACGTCCGTTTTTGAGGCCAAAAATGGGCATCAAAAATGCCATATCTCGGCTATCGTAAGAGCTACGACCTTGCGGATGGTCTCGTTGGATTTAGAATGACGAAACTAAGACAAAACCGTTGGAATTTTCCCGATAGCTCCCATAGAAGCCGAGATATCGACCTTCAAAGTTTGGGTTTTTTTCATTTTTCGGGTATACCCCCCCGTATCAAATTTTTTCACCAAAAATTGATTTTTTTCGAAATCAAACTAAGTATACCAGCGTCTTATTTGGATCACCTAGATTACGAAAACACCGGGTTATAACAGGATCCGAGCAGAACTAAGGGAGTGAGAGCACTTTGAAAATCCTGAAAAAGTCGTTTTCGACGTCCGTTTTTGAGGCCAAAAATGGGCATCAAAAATGCCATATCTCGGCTATCGTAAGAGCTACGACCTTGCGGATGGTCTCGTTGGATTCAGAAAGACGAAATTTAGACAAAACCGTTGGAATTTTCCCGATAGCTTGCATAGAAGCCGAGATATCGACCTTCAAAGTTTGGGTTTTTTCATTTTTCGGGTATACCCCCCCGTATCAAATTTTTTCACCAAAAATTGATTTTTTTCGAAATCAAACTAAGTATACCAGCGTCTTATTTGGATCACCTAGATTACGAAAACACCGGGTTATAACAGGATCCGAGCAGAACTAAGGGAATGAGAGCACTTTGAAAATCCTGAAAAAGTCGTTTTCGACGTCCGTTTTTGAGGCCAAAAATGGGCATCAAAAATGCCATATCTCGGCTATCGTAAGAGCTACGACCTTGCGGATGGTCTCGTTGGATTCAGAATGACGAAACTAAGACAAAACCGTTGGAATTTTCCCGATAGCTCCCATAGAAGCCGAGATATCGACCTTCAAAGTTTGGGTTTTTTCATTTTTCGGGTATACCCCCCCGTATCAAATTTTTTCACCAAAAATTGATTTTTTTCGAAACCAAACTAAGTATACCAGCGTCTTATTTGGATCACCTAGATTACGAAAACACCGGGTTATAACAGGATCCGAGCAGAACTAAGGGAATGAGAGCTTTTTGAAAATCCTGAAAAAGTCGTTTTCGACGTCCGCTTTTGAGGCCAAAAATGGGCATCAAAAATGCCATATCTCGGCTATCGTAAGAGCTACGACCTTGCGGATGGTCTCGTTGGATTCAGAATGACGAAACTAAGACAAAACCGTTGGAATTTTCCCGATAGCTCCCATAGAAGCCGAGATATCGACCTTCAAAGTTTGGGTTTTTTCATTTTTCGGGTATACCCCCCCGTATCAAATTTTTTCACCAAAAATTGATTTTTTTCGAAACCAAACTAAGTATACCAGCGTCTTATTTGGATCACCTAGATTACGAAAACACCGGGTTATAACAGGATCCGAGCAGAACTAAGGGAATGAGAGCTTTTTGAAAATCCTGAAAAAGTCGTTTTCGACGTCCGTTTTTGAGGCCAAAAATGGGCATCAAAAATGCCATATCTCGGCTATCGTAAGAGCTACGACCTTGCGGATGGTCTCGTTGGATTCAGAATGACGAAACTAAGACAAAACCGTTGGAATTTTCCCGATAGCTCCCATAGAAGCCGAGATATCGACCTTCAAAGTTTGGGTTTTTTCATTTTTCGGGTATACCCCCCCGTATCAAATTTTTTCACCAAAAATTGATTTTTTTCGAAATCAAACTAAGTATACCAGCGTCTTATTTGGATCACCTAGATTACGAAAACACCGGGTTATAACAGGATCCGAGCAGAACTAAGGGAATGAGAGCACTTTGAAAATCCTGAAAAAGTCGTTTTCGACGTCCGTTTTTGAGGCCAAAAATGGGCATCAAAAATGCCATATCTCGGCTATCGTAAGAGCTACGACCTTGCGGATGGTCTCGTTGGATTCAGAATGACGAAACTAAGACAAAACCGTTGGAATTTTCCCGATAGCTCCCATAGAAGCCGAGATATCGACCTTCAAAGTTTGGGTTTTTTTATTTTTCGGGTATACCCCCCCGTATCAAATTTTTTCACCAAAAATTGATTTTTTTCGAAATCAAACTAAGTATACCAGCGTCTTATTTGGATCACCTAGATTACGAAAACACCGGGTTATAACAGGATCCGAGCAGAACTAAGGGAATGAGAGCACTTTGAAAATCCTGAAAAAGTCGTTTTCGACGTCCGTTTTTGAGGCCAAAAATGGGCATCAAAAATGCCATATCTCGGCTATCGTAAGAGCTACGACCTTGCGGATGGTCTCGTTGGATTCAGAATGACGAAACTAAGACAAAACCGTTGGAATTTTCCCGATAGCTCCCATAGAAGCCGAGATATCGACCTTCAAAGTTTGGGTTTTTTCATTTTTCGGGTATACCCCCCCGTATCAAATTTTTTCACCAAAAATTGATTTTTTTCGAAATCAAACTAAGTATACCAGCGTCTTATTTGGATCACCTAGATTACGAAAACACCGGGTTATAACAGGATCCGAGCAGAACTAAGGGAATGAGAGCACTTTGAAAATCCTGAAAAAGTCGTTTTCGACGTTCGTTTTTGAGGCCAAAAATGGGCATCAAAAATGCCATATCTCGGCTTTTGTAAGAGCTACGACCTTGCGGATGGTCTCGTTGGATTCAGAATGACGAAACTAAGACAAAACCGTTGGAATTTTCCCGATAGCTCCCATAGAAGCCGAGATATCGACCTTCAAAGTTTGGGTTTTTTCATTTTTCGGGTATACCCCCCCGTATCAAATTTTTTCACCAAAAATTGATTTTTTTCGAAATCAAACTAAGTATACCAGCGTCTTATTTGGATCACCTAGATTACGAAAACACCGGGTTATAACAGGATCCGAGCAGAACTAAGGGAATGAGAGCACTTTGAAAATCCTGAAAAAGTCGTTTTCGACGTCCGTTTTTGAGGCCAAAAATGGGCATCAAAAATGCCATATCTCGGCTATCGTAAGAGCTACGACCTTGCGGATGGTCTCGTTGGATTCAGAATGACGAAACTAAGACAAAACCGTTGAAATTTTCCCGATAGCTCCCATAGAAGCCGAGATATCGACCTTCAAAGTTTGGGTTTTTTCATTTTTCGGGTATACCCCCCCGTATCAAATTTTTTCACCAAAAATTGATTTTTTTCGAAATCAAACTAAGTATACCAGCGTCTTATTTGGATCACCTAGATTACGAAAACACCGGGTTATAACAGGATCCGAGCAGAACTAAGGGAATGAGAGCACTTTGAAAATCCTGAAAAAGTCGTTTTCGACGTCCGTTTTTGAGGACAAAAATGGGCATCAAAAATGCCATATCTCGGCTATCGTAAGAGCTACGACCTTGCGGATGGTCTCGTTGGATTCAGAATGACGAAACTAAGACAAAACCGTTGGAATTTTCCCGATAGCTCCCATAGAAGCCGAGATATCGACCTTCAAAGTTTGGGTTTTTTCATTTTTCGGGTATACCCCCCCGTATCAAATTTTTTCACCAAAAATTGATTTTTTTCGAAATCAAACTAAGTATACCAGCGTCTTATTTGGATCACCTAGATTACGAAAACACCGGGTTATAACAGGATCCGAGCAGAACTAAGGGAATGAGAGCACTTTGAAAATCCTGAAAAAGTCGTTTTCGACGTCCGTTTTTGAGGACAAAAATGGGCATCAAAAATGCCATATCTCGGCTATCGTAAGAGCTACGACCTTGCGGATGGTCTCGTTGGATTCAGAATGACGAAACTAAGACAAAACCGTTGGAATTTTCCCGATAGCTCCCATAGAAGCCGAGATATCGACCTTCAAAGTTTGGGTTTTTTCATTTTTCGGGTATACCCCCCCGTATCAAATTTTTTCACCAAAAATTGATTTTTTTCGAAATCAAACTAAGTATACCAGCGTCTTATTTGGATCACCTAGATTACGAAAACACCGGGTTATAACAGGATCCGAGCAGAACTAAGGGAATGAGAGCACTTTGAAAATCCTGAAAAAGTCGTTTTCGACGTCCGTTTTTGAGGCCAAAAATGGCCATCAAAAATGCCATATCTCGGCTATCGTAAGAGCTACGACCTTGCGGATGGTCTCGTTGGATTCAGAATGACGAAACTAAGACAAAACCGTTGGAATTTTCCCGATAGCTCCCATAGAAGCCGAGATATCGACCTTCAAAGTTTGGGTTTTTTCATTTTTCGGGTATACCCCCCCGTATCAAATTTTTTCACCAAAAATTGATTTTTTTCGAAATCAAACTAAGTATACCAGCGTCTTATTTGGATCACCTAGATTACGAAAACACCGGGTTATAACAGGATCCGAGCAGAACTAAGGGAATGAGAGCACTTTGAAAATCCTGAAAAAGTCGTTTTCGACGTTCGTTTTTGAGGCCAAAAATGGGCATCAAAAATGCCATATCTCGGCTATCGTAAGAGCTACGACCTTGCGGATGATCTCGTTGGATTCAGAATGACGAAACTAAGACAAAACCGTTGGAATTTTGCCGATAGCTCCCATAGAAGCCGAGATATCGACTTTCAAAGTTAGGGTTTTTTCATTTTTCGGGTATACCCCCCCGTATCAAATTTTTTCACCAAAAATTGATTTTTTTCGAAATCAAACTAAGTATACCAGCGTCTTATTTGGATCACCTAGATTACGAAAACACCGGGTTATAACAGGATCCGAGCAGAACTAAGGGAATGAGAGCACTTTGAAAATCCTGAAAAAGTCGTTTTCGACGTCCGTTTTTGAGGCCAAAAATGGGCATCAAAAATGCCATATCTCGGCTATCGTAAGAGCTACGACCTTGCGGATGGTCTCGTTGGATTTAGAATGACGAAACTAAGACAAAACCGTTGGAATTTTCTTGATAGCTCCCATAGAAGCCGAGATATCGACCTTCAAAGTTTGGGTTTTTTCATTTTTCGGGTATACCCCCCCGTATCAAATTTTTTCACCAAAAATTGATTTTTTTCGAAATCAAACTAAGTATACCAGCGTCTTATTTGAATCACCTAGATTACGAAAACACCGGGTTATAACAGGATCCGAGCAGAACTAAGGGAATGAGAGCACTTTGAAAATCCTGAAAAAGTCGTTTTCGACGTCCGTTTTTGAGGCCAAAAATGGGCATCCAAAATGCCATATCTCGGCTATCGTAAGAGCTACGACCTTGCGGATGGTCTCGTTGGATTCAGAAAGACGAAATTAAGACAAAACCGTTGGAATTTTCCCGATAGCTCCCATAGAAGCCGAGATATCGACCTTCAAAGTTTGGGTTTTTTCATTTTTCGGGTATACCCCCCCGTATCAAATTTTTTCACCAAAAATTGATTTTTTTCGAAATCAAACTAAGTATACCAGCGTCTTATTTGGATCACCTAGATTACGAAAATACCGGGTTATAACAGGATCCGAGAAGAACTAAGGGAATGAGAACACTTTGAAAATCCTGAAAAAGTCGTTTTCGACGTCCGTTTTTGAGGCCAAAAATGGGCATCAAAAATGCCATATCTAGGCTATCGTAAGAGCTACGACCTTGCGGATGGTCTCGTTGGATTCAGAATGACGAAACTAAGACAAAACCGTTGGAATTTTCCCGATAGCTCCCATAGAAGCCGAGATATCGACCTTCAAAGTTTGGGTTTTTTCATTTTTCGGGTTTACCCCCCCGTATCAAATTTTTTCACCAAAAATTGATTTTTTTCGAAATCATACTAAGTAGACCAGCGTCTTATTTGGATCACCTAGATTACGAAAACACCGGGTTATAACAGGATCCGAGCAGAACTAAGGGAATGAGAGCACTTTGAAAATCCTGAAAAAGTCGTTTTCGACGTTCGTTTTTGAGGCCAAAAATGGGCATCAAAAATGCCATATCTCGGCTATCGTAAGAGCTACGACCTTGCGGATGATTTCGTTGGATTCAGAATGACGAAACTAAGACAAAACCGTTGGAATTTTCCCGATAGCTCCCATAGAAGCCGAGATATCGACCTTCAAAGTTTGGGTTTTTTCATTTTTCGGGTATACCCCCCCGTATCAAATTTTTTCACCAAAAATTGATTTTTTTCGAAATCAAACTAAGTATACCAGCGTCTTATTTGGATCACCTAGATTACGAAAACACCGGGTTATAACAGGATCCGAGCAGAACTAAGGGAATGAGAGCACTTTGAAAATCCTGAAAAAGTCGTTTTCGACGTCCGTTTTTGAGGCCAAAAATGGGCATCAAAAATGCCATATCTCGGCTATCGTAAGAGCTACGACCTTGCGGATGGTCTCGTTGGATTCAGAATGACGAAACTAAGACAAAACCGTTGAAATTTTCCCGATAGCTCCCATAGAAGCCGAGATATCGACCTTCAAAGTTTGGGTTTTTTCATTTTTCGGGTATACCCCCCCGTATCAAATTTTTTCACCAAAAATTGATTTTTTTCGAAATCAAACTAAGTATACCAGCGTCTTATTTGGATCACCTAGATTACGAAAACACCGGGTTATAACAGGATCCGAGCAGAACTAAGGGAATGAGAGCACTTTGAAAATCCTGAAAAAGTCGTTTTCGACGTCCGTTTTTGAGGACAAAAATGGGCATCAAAAATGCCATATCTCGGCTATCGTAAGAGCTACGACCTTGCGGATGGTCTCGTTGGATTCAGAATGACGAAACTAAGACAAAACCGTTGGAATTTTCCCGATAGCTCCCATAGAAGCCGAGATATCGACCTTCAAAGTTTGGGTTTTTTCATTTTTCGGGTATACCCCCCCGTATCAAATTTTTTCACCAAAAATTGATTTTTTTCGAAATCAAACTAAGTATACCAGCGTCTTATTTGGATCACCTAGATTACGAAAACACCGGGTTATAACAGGATCCGAGCAGAACTAAGGGAATGAGAGCACTTTGAAAATCCTGAAAAAGTCGTTTTCGACGTCCGTTTTTGAGGACAAAAATGGGCATCAAAAATGCCATATCTCGGCTATCGTAAGAGCTACGACCTTGCGGATGGTCTCGTTGGATTCAGAATGACGAAACTAAGACAAAACCGTTGGAATTTTCCCGATAGCTCCCATAGAAGCCGAGATATCGACCTTCAAAGTTTGGGTTTTTTCATTTTTCGGGTATACCCCCCCGTATCAAATTTTTTCACCAAAAATTGATTTTTTTCGAAATCAAACTAAGTATACCAGCGTCTTATTTGGATCACCTAGATTACGAAAACACCGGGTTATAACAGGATCCGAGCAGAACTAAGGGAATGAGAGCACTTTGAAAATCCTGAAAAAGTCGTTTTCGACGTCCGTTTTTGAGGCCAAAAATGGCCATCAAAAATGCCATATCTCGGCTATCGTAAGAGCTACGACCTTGCGGATGGTCTCGTTGGATTCAGAATGACGAAACTAAGACAAAACCGTTGGAATTTTCCCGATAGCTCCCATAGAAGCCGAGATATCGACCTTCAAAGTTTGGGTTTTTTCATTTTTCGGGTATACCCCCCCGTATCAAATTTTTTCACCAAAAATTGATTTTTTTCGAAATCAAACTAAGTATACCAGCGTCTTATTTGGATCACCTAGATTACGAAAACACCGGGTTATAACAGGATCCGAGCAGAACTAAGGGAATGAGAGCACTTTGAAAATCCTGAAAAAGTCGTTTTCGACGTTCGTTTTTGAGGCCAAAAATGGGCATCAAAAATGCCATATCTCGGCTATCGTAAGAGCTACGACCTTGCGGATGATCTCGTTGGATTCAGAATGACGAAACTAAGACAAAACCGTTGGAATTTTGCCGATAGCTCCCATAGAAGCCGAGATATCGACCTTCAAAGTTTGGGTTTTTTCATTTTTCGGGTATACCCCCCCGTATCAAATTTTTTCACCAAAAATTGATTTTTTTCGAAATCAAACTAAGTATACCAGCGTCTTATTTGGATCACCTAGATTACGAAAACACCGGGTTATAACAGGATCCGAGCAGAACTAAGGGAATGAGAGCACTTTGAAAATCCTGAAAAAGTCGTTTTCGACGTCCGTTTTTGAGGCCAAAAATGGGCATCAAAAATGCCATATCTCGGCTATCGTAAGAGCTACGACCTTGCGGATGGTCTCGTTGGATTTAGAATGACGAAACTAAGACAAAACCGTTGGAATTTTCTTGATAGCTCCCATAGAAGCCGAGATATCGACCTTCAAAGTTTGGGTTTTTTCATTTTTCGGGTATACCCCCCCGTATCAAATTTTTTCACCAAAAATTGATTTTTTTCGAAATCAAACTAAGTATACCAGCGTCTTATTTGGATCACCTAGATTACGAAAACACCGGGTTATAACAGGATCCGAGCAGAACTAAGGGAATGAGAGCACTTTGAAAATCCTGAAAAAGTCGTTTTCGACGTCCGTTTTTGAGGCCAAAAATGGGCATCCAAAATGCCATATCTCGGCTATCGTAAGAGCTACGACCTTGCGGATGGTCTCGTTGGATTCAGAAAGACGAAATTAAGACAAAACCGTTGGAATTTTCCCGATAGCTCCCATAGAAGCCGAGATATCGACCTTCAAAGTTTGGGTTTTTTCATTTTTCGGGTATACCCCCCCGTATCAAATTTTTTCACCAAAAATTGATTTTTTTCGAAATCAAACTAAGTATACCAGCGTCTTATTTGGATCACCTAGATTACGAAAATACCGGGTTATAACAGGATCCGAGAAGAACTAAGGGAATGAGAACACTTTAAAAATCCTGAAAAAGTCGTTTTCGACGTCCGTTTTTGAGGCCAAAAATGGGCATCAAAAATGCCATATCTAGGCTATCGTAAGAGCTACGACCTTGCGGATGGTCTCGTTGGATTCAGAATGACGAAACTAAGACAAAACCGTTGGAATTTTCCCGATAGCTCCCATAGAAGCCGAGATATCGACCTTCAAAGTTTGGGTTTTTTCATTTTTCGGGTTTACCCCCCCGTATCAAATTTTTTCACCAAAAATTGATTTTTTTCGAAATCATACTAAGTAGACCAGCGTCTTATTTGGATCACCTAGATTACGAAAACACCGGGTTATAACAGGATCCGAGCAGAACTAAGGGAATGAGAGCACTTTGAAAATCCTGAAAAAGTCGTTTTCGACGTTCGTTTTTGAGGCCAAAAATGGGCATCAAAAATGCCATATCTCGGCTATCGTAAGAGCTACGACCTTGCGGATGGTCTCGTTGGATTCAGAATGACGAAACTAAGACAAAACCGTTGGAATTTTCCCGATAGCTCCCATAGAAGCCGAGATATCGACCTTCAAAGTTTGGGTTTTTTCATTTTTCGGGTATACCCCCCCGTATCAAATTTTTTCACCAAAAATTAATTTTTTTCGAAATCAAACTAAGTATACCAGCGTCTTATTTGGATCACCTAGATTACGAAAACACCGGGTTATAACAGGATCCGAGCAGAACTAAGGGAATGAGAGCACTTTGAAAATCCTGAAAAAGTCGTTTTCGACGTCCGTTTTTGAGGCCAAAAATGGGCATCAAAAATGCCATATCTCGGCTATCGTAAGAGCTACGACCTTGCGGATGGTCTCGTTGGATTTAGAATGACGAAACTAAGACAAAACCGTTGGAATTTTCCCGATAGCTCCCATAGAAGCCGAGATATCGACCTTCAAAGTTTGGGTTTTTTCATTTTTCGGGTATACCCCCCCGTATCAAATTTTTTCACCAAAAATTGATTTTTTTCGAAATCAAACTAAGTATACCAGCGTCTTATTTGGATCACCTAGATTACGAAAACACCGGGTTATAACAGGATCCGAGCAGAACTAAGGGAATGAGAGCACTTTGAAAATCCTGAAAAAGTCGTTTTCGACGTCCGTTTTTGAGGCCAAAAATGGCCATCAAAAATGCCATATCTCGGCTATCGTAAGAGCTACGACCTTGCGGATGGTCTCGTTGGATTCAGAATGACGAAACTAAGACAAAACCGTTGGAATTTTCCCGATAGCTCCCATAGAAGCCGAGATATCGACCTTCAAAGTTTGGGTTTTTTCATTTTTCGGGTATACCCCCCCGTATCAAATTTTTTCACCAAAAATTGATTTTTTTCGAAATCAAACTAAGTATACCAGCGTCTTATTTGGATCACCTAGATTACGAAAACACCGGGTTATAACAGGATCCGAGCAGAACTAAGGGAATGAGAGCACTTTGAAAATCCTGAAAAAGTCGTTTTCGACGTTCGTTTTTGAGGCCAAAAATGGGCATCAAAAATGCCATATCTCGGCTATCGTAAGAGCTACGACCTTGCGGATGGTCTCGTTGGATTTAGAATGACGAAACTAAGACAAAACCGTTGGAATTTTCTTGATAGCTCCCATAGAAGCCGAGATATCGACCTTCAAAGTTTGGGTTTTTTCATTTTTCGGGTATACCCCCCCGTATCAAATTTTTTCACCAAAAATTGATTTTTTTCGAAATCAAACTAAGTATACCAGCGTCTTATTTGGATCACCTAGATTACGAAAACACCGGGTTATAACAGGATCCGAGCAGAACTAAGGGAATGAGAGCACTTTGAAAATCCTGAAAAAGTCGTTTTCGACGTCCGTTTTTGAGGCCAAAAATGGGCATCCAAAATGCCATATCTCGGCTATCGTAAGAGCTACGACCTTGCGGATGGTCTCGTTGGATTCAGAAAGACGAAATTAAGACAAAACCGTTGGAATTTTCCCGATAGCTCCCATAGAAGCCGAGATATCGACCTTCAAAGTTTGGGTTTTTTCATTTTTCGGGTATACCCCCCCGTATCAAATTTTTTCACCAAAAATTGATTTTTTTCGAAATCAAACTAAGTATACCAGCGTCTTATTTGGATCACCTAGATTACGAAAATACCGGGTTATAACAGGATCCGAGAAGAACTAAGGGAATGAGAACACTTTAAAAATCCTGAAAAAGTCGTTTTCGACGTCCGTTTTTGAGGCCAAAAATGGGCATCAAAAATGCCATATCTAGGCTATCGTAAGAGCTACGACCTTGCGGATGGTCTCGTTGGATTCAGAATGACGAAACTAAGACAAAACCGTTGGAATTTTCCCGATAGCTCCCATAGAAGCCGAGATATCGACCTTCAAAGTTTGGGTTTTTTCATTTTTCGGGTTTACCCCCCCGTATCAAATTTTTTCACCAAAAATTGATTTTTTTCGAAATCATACTAAGTAGACCAGCGTCTTATTTGGATCACCTAGATTACGAAAACACCGGGTTATAACAGGATCCGAGCAGAACTAAGGGAATGAGAGCACTTTGAAAATCCTGAAAAAGTCGTTTTCGACGTTCGTTTTTGAGGCCAAAAATGGGCATCAAAAATGCCATATCTCGGCTATCGTAAGAGCTACGACCTTGCGGATGGTCTCGTTGGATTCAGAATGACGAAACTAAGACAAAACCGTTGGAATTTTCCCGATAGCTCCCATAGAAGCCGAGATATCGACCTTCAAAGTTTGGGTTTTTTCATTTTTCGGGTATACCCCCCCGTATCAAATTTTTTCACCAAAAATTAATTTTTTTCGAAATCAAACTAAGTATACCAGCGTCTTATTTGGATCACCTAGATTACGAAAACACCGGGTTATAACAGGATCCGAGCAGAACTAAGGGAATGAGAGCACTTTGAAAATCCTGAAAAAGTCGTTTTCGACGTCCGTTTTTGAGGCCAAAAATGGGCATCAAAAATGCCATATCTCGGCTATCGTAAGAGCTACGACCTTGCGGATGGTCTCGTTGGATTTAGAATGACGAAACTAAGACAAAACCGTTGGAATTTTCCCGATAGCTCCCATAGAAGCCGAGATATCGACCTTCAAAGTTTGGGTTTTTTCATTTTTCGGGTATACCCCCCCGTATCAAATTTTTTCACCAAAAATTGATTTTTTTCGAAATCAAACTAAGTATACCAGCGTCTTATTTGGATCACCTAGATTACGAAAACACCGGGTTATAACAGGATCCGAGCAGAACTAAGGGAATGAGAGCACTTTGAAAATCCTGAAAAAGTCGTTTTCGACGTCCGTTTTTGAGGCCAAAAATGGGCATCCAAAATGCCATATCTCGGCTATCGTAAGAGCTACGACCTTGCGGATGGTCTCGTTGGATTCAGAAAGACGAAATTAAGACAAAACCGTTGGAATTTTCCCGATAGCTTCCATAGAAGCCGAGATATCGACCTTCAAAGTTTGGGTTTTTTCATTTTTCGGGTATACCCCCCCGTATCAAATTTTTTCACCAAAAATTGATTTTTTTCGAAATCAAACTAAGTATACCAGCGTCTTATTTGGATCACCTAGATTACGAAAATACCGGGTTATAACAGGATCCGAGAAGAACTAAGGGAATGAGAGCACTTTGAAAATCCTGAAAAAGTCGTTTTCGACGTCCGTTTTTGAGGCCAAAAATGGGCATCAAAAATGCCATATCTAGGCTATCGTAAGAGCTACGACCTTGCAGATGGTCTCGTTGGATTCAGAATGACGAAACTAAGACAAAACCGTTGGAATTTTCCCGATAGCTCCCATAGAAGCCGAGATATCGACCTTCAAAGTTTGGGTTTTTTCATTTTTCGGGTTTACCCCCCAGTATCAAATTTTTTCACCAAAAATTGATTTTTTTCGAAATCATACTAAGTAGACCAGCGTCTTATTTGGATCACCTAGATTACGAAAACACCGGGTTATAACAGGATCCGAGCAGAACTAAGGGAATGAGAGCACTTTGAAAATCCTGAAAAAGCCGTTTTCGACGTTCGTTTTTGAGGCCAAAAATGGGCATCAAAAATGCCATATCTCGGCTATCGTAAGAGCTACGACCTTGCGGATGGTCTTGTTGGATTCAGAATGACGAAACTAAGACAAAACCGTTGGAATTTTCCCGATAGCTCCCATAGAAGCCGAGATATCGACCTTCAAAGTTTGGGTTTTTTCATTTTTCGGGTATACCCCCCCGTATCAAATTTTTTCACCAAAAATTGATTTTTTTCGAAATCAAACTAAGTATACCAGCGTCTTATTTCGATCACCTAGATTACGAAAACACCGGGTTATAACAGGATCCGAGCAGAACTAAGGGAATGAGAGCACTTTGAAAATCCTGAAAAAGTCGTTTTCGACGTCCGTTTTTGAGGCCAAAAATGGGCATCAAAAATGCCATATCTCGGCTATCGTAAGAGCTACGACCTTGCGGATGGTCTCGTTGTATTCAGAAAGACGAAATTAAGACAAAACCGTTGGAATTTTCCCGATAGCTCCCATAGAAGCCGAGATATCGACCTTCAAAGTTTGCGTTTTTTCATTTTTCGGGTATACCCCCCCGTATCAAATTTTTTCACCAAAAATTGATTTTTTTCGAAATCAAACTAAGTATACCAGCGTCTTATTTGGATCACCTAGATTACGAAAACACCGGGTTATAACAGGATCCGAGCAGAACTAAGGGAATGAGAGCACTTTGAAAATCCTGAAAAAGTCGTTTTCGACGTCCGTTTTTGAGGCCAAAAATGGGCATCCAAAATGCCATATCTCGGCTATCGTAAGAGCTACGACCTTGCGGATGGTCTCGTTGGATTCAGAAAGACGAAATTAAGACAAAACCGTTGGAATTTTCCCGATAGCTCCCATAGAAGCCGAGATATCGACCTTCAAAGTTTGGGTTTTTTCATTTTTCGGGTATACCCCCCCGTATCAAATTTTTTCACCAAAAATTGATTTTTTTCGAAATCAAACTAAGTATACCAGCGTCTTATTTGGATCACCTAGATTACGAAAATACCGGGTTATAACAGGATCCGAGCAGAACTAAGGGAATGAGAGCACTTTGAATATCCTGAAAAAGTCGTTTTCGACGTCCGTTTTTGAGGCCAAAAATGGGCATCCAAAATGCCATATCTCGGCTATCGTAAGAGCTACGACCTTGCGGATGGTCTCGTTGGATTCAGAAAGACGAAATTAAGACAAAACCGTTGGAATTTTCCCGATAGCTCCCATAGAAGCCGAGATATCGACCTTCAAAGTTTGGGTTTTTTCATTTTTCGGGTATACCCCCCCGTATCAAATTTTTTCACCAAAAATTGATTTTTTTCGAAATCAAACTAAGTATACCAGCGTCTTATTTGGATCACCTAGATTACGAAAACACCGGGTTATAACAGGATCCGAGCAGAACTAAGGGAATGAGAGCACTTTGAAAATCCTGAAAAAGCCGTTTTCGACGTTCGTTTTTGAGGCCAAAAATGGGCATCAAAAATGCCATATCTCGGCTATCGTAAGAGCTACGACCTTGCGGATGGTCTCGTTGGATTCAGAATGACGAAACTAAGACAAAACCGTTGGAATTTTCCCGATAGCTCCCATAGAAGCCGAGATATCGACCTTCAAAGTTTGGGTTTTTTCATTTTTCGGGTTTACCCCCCCGTATCAAATTTTTTCACCAAAAATTGATTTTTTTCGAAATCATACTAAGTAGACCAGCGTCTTATTTGGATCACCTAGATTACGAAAACACCGGGTTATAACAGGATCCGAGCAGAACTAAGGGAATGAGAGCACTTTGAAAATCCTGAAAAAGCCGTTTTCGACGTTCGTTTTTGAGGCCAAAAATGGGCATCAAAAATGCCATATCTCGGCTATCGTAAGAGCTACGACCTTGCGGATGGTCTCGTTGGATTCAGAATGACGAAACTAAGACAAAACCGTTGGAATTTTCCCGATAGCTCCCATAGAAGCCGAGATATCGACCTTCAAAGTTTGGGTTTTTTCATTTTTCGGGTATACCCCCCCGTATCAAATTTTTTCACCAAAAATTGATTTTTTTCGAAATCAAACTAAGTATACCAGCGTCTTATTTGGATCACCTAGATTACGAAAACACCGGGTTATAACAGGATCCGAGCAGAACTAAGGGAATGAGAGCACTTTGAAAATCCTGAAAAAGTCGTTTTCGACGTCCGTTTTTGAGGCCAAAAATGGGCATCTAAAATGCCATATCTCGGCTATCGTAAGAGCTACGACCTTGCGGATGGTCTCGTTGGATTCAGAAAGACGAAATTAAGACAAAACCGTTGGAATTTTCCCGATAGCTCCCATAGAAGCCGAGATATCGACCTTCAAAGTTTGCGTTTTTTCATTTTTCGGGTATACCCCCCCGTATCAAATTTTTTCACCAAAAATTGATTTTTTTCGAAATCAAACTAAGTATACCAGCGTCTTATTTGGATCACCTAGATTACGAAAACACCGGGTTATAACAGGATCCGAGAAGAACTAAGGGAATGAGAGCACTTTGAAAATCCTGAAAAAGTCGTTTTCGACGTCCGTTTTTGAGGCCAAAAATGGGCATCAAAAATGCCATATCTCGGCTATCGTAAGAGCTACGACCTTGCGGATGGTCTCGTTGGATTCAGAATGACGAAACTAAGACAAAACCGTTGGAATTTTCCCGATAGCTCCCATAGAAGCCGAGATATCGACCTTCAAAGTTTGGGTTTTTTCATTTTTCGGGTATACCCCCCCGTATCAAATTTTTTCACCAAAAATTGATTTTTTTCGAAATCAAACTAAGTATACCAGCGTCTTATTTGGATCACCTAGATTACGAAAACACCGGGTTATAACAGGATCCGAGCAGAACTAAGGGAATGAGAGCACTTTGAAAATCCTGAAAAAGTCGTTTTCGACGTCCGTTTTTGAGGCCAAAAATGGGCATCTAAAATGCCATATCTCGGCTATCGTAAGAGCTACGACCTTGCGGATGGTCTCGTTGGATTCAGAAAGACGAAATTAAGACAAAACCGTTGGAATTTTCCCGATAGCTCCCATAGAAGCCGAGATATCGACCTTCAAAGTTTGCGTTTTTTCATTTTTCGGGTATACCCCCCCGTATCAAATTTTTTCACCAAAAATTGATTTTTTTCGAAATCAAACTAAGTATACCAGCGTCTTATTTGGATCACCTAGATTACGAAAACACCGGGTTATAACAGGATCCGAGAAGAACTAAGGGAATGAGAGCACTTTGAAAATCCTGAAAAAGTCGTTTTCGACGTCCGTTTTTGAGGCCAAAAATGGGCATCAAAAATGCCATATCTCGGCTATCGTAAGAGCTACGACCTTGCGGATGGTCTCGTTGGATTCAGAATGACGAAACTAAGACAAAACCGTTGGAATTTTCCCGATAGCTCCCATAGAAGCCGAGATATCGACCTTCAAAGTTTGGGTTTTTTCATTTTTCGGGTATACCCCCCCGTATCAAATTTTTTCACCAAAAATTGATTTTTTTCGAAATCATACTAAGTAGACCAGCGTATTATTTGGATCACCTAGATTACGAAAACACCGGGTTATAACAGGATCCGAGCAGAACTAAGGGAATGAGAGCACTTTGAAAATCCTGAAAAAGTCGTTTTCGACGTTCGTTTTTGAGGCCAAAAATGGGCATCAAAAATGCCATATCTCGGCTATCGTAAGAGCTACGACCTTGCGGATGGTCTCGTTGGATTCAGAATGACGAAACTAAGACAAAACCGTTGGAATTTTCCCGATAGCTCCCATAGAAGCCGAGATATCGACCTTCAAAGTTTGGGTTTTTTCATTTTTCGGGTATACCCCCCCGTATCAAATTTTTTCACCAAAAATTGATTTTTTTCGAAATCAAACTAAGTATACCAGCGTCTTATTTGGATCACCTAGATTACGAAAACACCGGGTTATAACAGGATCCGAGCAGAACTAAGGGAATGAGAGCACTTTGAAAATCCTGAAAAAGTCGTTTTCGACGTCCGTTTTTGAGGCCAAAAATGGGCATCAAAAATGCCATATCTCGGCTATCGTAAGAGCTACGACCTTGCGGATGGTCTCGTTGGATTCAGAATGACGAAACTAAGACAAAACCGTTGGAATTTTCCCGATAGCTCCCATAGAAACCGAGATATCGACCTTCAAAGTTTGGGTTTTTTCATTTTTCGGGTATACCCCTCCGTATCAAATTTTTTCACCAAAAATTGATTTTTTTCGAAACCAAACTAAGTATACCAGCGTCTTATTTGGATCACCTAGATTACGAAAACACCGGGTTATAACAGGATCCGAGCAGAACTAAGGGAATGAGAGCACTTTGAAAATCCTGAAAAAGTCGTTTTCGACGTCCGTTTTTGAGGCCAAAAATGGGCATCAAAAATGCCATATCTCGGCTATCGTAAGAGCTACGACCTTGCGGATGGTCTCGTTGGATTCAGAATGACGAAACTAAGACAAAACCGTTGGAATTTTCCCGATAGCTCCCATAGAAGCCGAGATATCGACCTTCAAAGTTTGGGTTTTTTCATTTTTCGGGTATACCCCCCCGTATCAAATTTTTTCACCAAAAATTGATTTTTTTCGAAATCAAACTAAGTATACCAGCGTCTTATTTGGATCACCTAGATTACGAAAACACCGGGTTATAACAGGATCCGAGCAGAACTAAGGGAATGAGAGCACTTTGAAAATCCTGAAAAAGTCGTTTTCGACGTCCGTTTTTGAGGCCAAAAATGGGCATCAAAAATGCCATATCTCGGCTATCGTAAGAGCTACGACCTTGCGGATGGTCTCGTTGGATTCAGAAAGACGAAATTAAGACAAAACCGTTGGAATTTTCCCGATAGCTCCCATAGAAGCCGAGATATCGACCTTCAAAGTTTGCGTTTTTTCATTTTTCGGGTATACCCCCCCGTATCAAATTTTTTCACCAAAAATTGATTTTTTTCGAAATCAAACTAAGTATACCAGCGTCTTATTTGGATCACCTAGATTACGAAAACACCGGGTTATAACAGGATCCGAGCAGAACTAAGGGAATGAGAGCACTTTGAAAATCCTGAAAAAGTCGTTTTCGACGTCCGTTTTTGAGGCCAAAAATGGGCATCCAAAATGCCATATCTCGGCTATCGTAAGAGCTACGACCTTGCGGATGGTCTCGTTGGATTCAGAAAGACGAAATTAAGACAAAACCGTTGGAATTTTCCCGATAGCTCCCATAGAAGCCGAGATATCGACCTTCAAAGTTTGGGTTTTTTCATTTTTCGGGTATACCCCCCCGTATCAAATTTTTTCACCAAAAATTGATTTTTTTCGAAATCAAACTAAGTATACCAGCGTCTTATTTGGATCACCTAGATTACGAAAACACCGGGTTATAACAGGATCCGAGCAGAACTAAGGGAATGAGAGCACTTTGAAAATCCTGAAAAAGCCGTTTTCGACGTTCGTTTTTGAGGCCAAAAATGGGCATCAAAAATGCCATATCTCGGCTATCGTAAGAGCTACGACCTTGCGGATGGTCTCGTTGGATTCAGAATGACGAAACTAAGACAAAACCGTTGGAATTTTCCCGATAGCTCCCATAGAAGCCGAGATATCGACCTTCAAAGTTTGGGTTTTTTCATTTTTCGGGTTTACCCCCCCGTATCAAATTTTTTCACCAAAAATTGATTTTTTTCGAAATCATACTAAGTAGACCAGCGTCTTATTTGGATCACCTAGATTACGAAAACACCGGGTTATAACAGGATCCGAGCAGAACTAAGGGAATGAGAGCACTTTGAAAATCCTGAAAAAGCCGTTTTCGACGTTCGTTTTTGAGGCCAAAAATGGGCATCAAAAATGCCATATCTCGGCTATCGTAAGAGCTACGACCTTGCGGATGGTCTCGTTGGATTCAGAATGACGAAACTAAGACAAAACCGTTGGAATTTTCCCGATAGCTCCCATAGAAGCCGAGATATCGACCTTCAAAGTTTGGGTTTTTTCATTTTTCGGGTATACCCCCCCGTATCAAATTTTTTCACCAAAAATTGATTTTTTTCGAAATCAAACTAAGTATACCAGCGTCTTATTTGGATCACCTAGATTACGAAAACACCGGGTTATAACAGGATCCGAGCAGAACTAAGGGAATGAGAGCACTTTGAAAATCCTGAAAAAGTCGTTTTCGACGTCCGTTTTTGAGGCCAAAAATGGGCATCTAAAATGCCATATCTCGGCTATCGTAAGAGCTACGACCTTGCGGATGGTCTCGTTGGATTCAGAAAGACGAAATTAAGACAAAACCGTTGGAATTTTCCCGATAGCTCCCATAGAAGCCGAGATATCGACCTTCAAAGTTTGCGTTTTTTCATTTTTCGGGTATACCCCCCCGTATCAAATTTTTTCACCAAAAATTGATTTTTTTCGAAATCAAACTAAGTATACCAGCGTCTTATTTGGATCACCTAGATTACGAAAACACCGGGTTATAACAGGATCCGAGAAGAACTAAGGGAATGAGAGCACTTTGAAAATCCTGAAAAAGTCGTTTTCGACGTCCGTTTTTGAGGCCAAAAATGGGCATCAAAAATGCCATATCTCGGCTATCGTAAGAGCTACGACCTTGCGGATGGTCTCGTTGGATTCAGAATGACGAAACTAAGACAAAACCGTTGGAATTTTCCCGATAGCTCCCATAGAAGCCGAGATATCGACCTTCAAAGTTTGGGTTTTTTCATTTTTCGGGTATACCCCCCCGTATCAAATTTTTTCACCAAAAATTGATTTTTTTCGAAATCATACTAAGTAGACCAGCGTATTATTTGGATCACCTAGATTACGAAAACACCGGGTTATAACAGGATCCGAGCAGAACTAAGGGAATGAGAGCACTTTGAAAATCCTGAAAAAGTCGTTTTCGACGTTCGTTTTTGAGGCCAAAAATGGGCATCAAAAATGCCATATCTCGGCTATCGTAAGAGCTACGACCTTGCGGATGGTCTCGTTGGATTCAGAATGACGAAACTAAGACAAAACCGTTGGAATTTTCCCGATAGCTCCCATAGAAGCCGAGATATCGACCTTCAAAGTTTGGGTTTTTTCATTTTTCGGGTATACCCCCCCGTATCAAATTTTTTCACCAAAAATTGATTTTTTTCGAAATCAAACTAAGTATACCAGCGTCTTATTTGGATCACCTAGATTACGAAAACACCGGGTTATAACAGGATCCGAGCAGAACTAAGGGAATGAGAGCACTTTGAAAATCCTGAAAAAGTCGTTTTCGACGTCCGTTTTTGAGGCCAAAAATGGGCATCAAAAATGCCATATCTCGGCTATCGTAAGAGCTACGACCTTGCGGATGGTCTCGTTGGATTCAGAATGACGAAACTAAGACAAAACCGTTGGAATTTTCCCGATAGCTCCCATAGAAACCGAGATATCGACCTTCAAAGTTTGGGTTTTTTCATTTTTCGGGTATACCCCTCCGTATCAAATTTTTTCACCAAAAATTGATTTTTTTCGAAACCAAACTAAGTATACCAGCGTCTTATTTGGATCACCTAGATTACGAAAACACCGGGTTATAACAGGATCCGAGCAGAACTAAGGGAATGAGAGCACTTTGAAAATCCTGAAAAAGTCGTTTTCGACGTCCGTTTTTGAGGCCAAAAATGGGCATCAAAAATGCCATATCTCGGCTATCGTAAGAGCTACGACCTTGCGGATGGTCTCGTTGGATTCAGAATGACGAAACTAAGACAAAACCGTTGGAATTTTCCCGATAGCTCCCATAGAAGCCGAGATATCGACCTTCAAAGTTTGGGTTTTTTCATTTTTCGGGTATACCCCCCCGTATCAAATTTTTTCACCAAAAATTGATTTTTTTCGAAATCAAACTAAGTATACCAGCGTCTTATTTGGATCACCTAGATTACGAAAACACCGGGTTATAACAGGATCCGAGCAGAACTAAGGGAATGAGAGCACTTTGAAAATCCTGAAAAAGTCGTTTTCGACGTCCGTTTTTGAGGCCAAAAATGGGCATCAAAAATGCCATATCTCGGCTATCGTAAGAGCTACGACCTTGCGGATGGTCTCGTTGGATTCAGAATGACGAAACTAAGACAAAACCGTTGGAATTTTCCCGATAGCTCCCATAGAAGCCGAGATATCGACCTTCAAAGTTTGGGTTTTTTCATTTTTCGGGTATACCCCCCCGTATCAAATTTTTTCACCAAAAATTGATTTTTTTCGAAATCAAACTAAGTATACCAGCGTCTTATTTGGATCACCTAGATTACGAAAACACCGGGTTATAACAGGATCCGAGCAGAACTAAGGGAATGAGAGCACTTTGAAAATCCTGAAAAAGTCGTTTTCGACGTCCGTTTTTGAGGCCAAAAATGGACATCAAAAATGCCATATCTCGGCTATCGTAAGAGCTACGACCTTGCGGATGGTCTCGTTGGATTCAGAATGACGAAACTAAGACAAAACCGTTGGAATTTTTCCGATAGCTCCCATAGAAGCCGAGATATCGACCTTCAAAGTTTGGGTTTTTTCATTTTTCGGGTATACCCCCCCGTATCAAATTTTTTCACCAAAAATTGATTTTTTTCGAAATCAAACTAAGTATACCAGCGTCTTATTTGGATCACCTAGATTACGAAAATACCGGGTTATAACAGGATCCGAGAAGAACTAAGGGAATGAGAACACTTTAAAAATCCTGAAAAAGTCGTTTTCGACGTCCGTTTTTGAGGCCAAAAATGGGCATCAAAAATGCCATATCTAGGCTATCGTACGAGCTACGACCTTGCGGATGGTCTCGTTGGATTCAGAATGACGAAACTAAGACAAAACCGTTGGAATTTTCCCGATAGCTCCCATAGAAGCCGAGATATCGACCTTCAAAGTTTGGGTTTTTTCATTTTTCGGGTTTACCCCCCCGTATCAAATTTTTTCACCAAAAATTGATTTTTTTCGAAATCATACTAAGTAGACCAGCGTCTTATTTGGATCACCTAGATTACGAAAACACCGGGTTATAACAGGATCCGAGCAGAACTAAGGGAATGAGAGCACTTTGAAAATCCTGAAAAAGTCGTTTTCGACGTTCGTTTTTGAGGCCAAAAATGGGCATCAAAAATGCCATATCTCGGCTATCGTAAGAGCTACGACCTTGCGGATGGTCTCGTTGGATTCAGAATGACGAAACTAAGACAAAACCGTTGGAATTTTCCCGATAGCTCCCATAGAAGCCGAGATATCGACCTTCAAAGTTTGGGTTTTTTCATTTTTCGGGTATACCCCCCCGTATCAAATTTTTTCACCAAAAATTAATTTTTTTCGAAATCAAACTAAGTATACCAGCGTCTTATTTGGATCACCTAGATTACGAAAACACCGGGTTATAACAGGATCCGAGCAGAACTAAGGGAATGAGAGCACTTTGAAAATCCTGAAAAAGTCGTTTTCGACGTCCGTTTTTGAGGCCAAAAATGGGCATCAAAAATGCCATATCTCGGCTATCGTAAGAGCTACGACCTTGCGGATGGTCTCGTTGGATTTAGAATGACGAAACTAAGACAAAACCGTTGGAATTTTCCCGATAGCTCCCATAGAAGCCGAGATATCGACCTTCAAAGTTTGGGTTTTTTCATTTTTCGGGTATACCCCCCCGTATCAAATTTTTTCACCAAAAATTGATTTTTTTCGAAATCAAACTAAGTATACCAGCGTCTTATTTGGATCACCTAGATTACGAAAACACCGGGTTATAACAGGATCCGAGCAGAACTAAGGGAATGAGAGCACTTTGAAAATCCTGAAAAAGTCGTTTTCGACGTCCGTTTTTGAGGCCAAAAATGGGCATCCAAAATGCCATATCTCGGCTATCGTAAGAGCTACGACCTTGCGGATGGTCTCGTTGGATTCAGAAAGACGAAATTAAGACAAAACCGTTGGAATTTTCCCGATAGCTCCCATAGAAGCCGAGATATCGACCTTCAAAGTTTGGGTTTTTTCATTTTTCGGGTATACCCCCCCGTATCAAATTTTTTCACCAAAAATTGATTTTTTTCGAAATCAAACTAAGTATACCAGCGTCTTATTTGGATCACCTAGATTACGAAAATACCGGGTTATAACAGGATCCGAGAAGAACTAAGGGAATGAGAGCACTTTGAAAATCCTGAAAAAGTCGTTTTCGACGTCCGTTTTTGAGGCCAAAAATGGGCATCAAAAATGCCATATCTAGGCTATCGTAAGAGCTACGACCTTGCAGATGGTCTCGTTGGATTCAGAATGACGAAACTAAGACAAAACCGTTGGAATTTTCCCGATAGCTCCCATAGAAGCCGAGATATCGACCTTCAAAGTTTGGGTTTTTTCATTTTTCGGGTTTACCCCCCAGTATCAAATTTTTTCACCAAAAATTGATTTTTTTCGAAATCATACTAAGTAGACCAGCGTCTTATTTGGATCACCTAGATTACGAAAACACCGGGTTATAACAGGATCCGAGCAGAACTAAGGGAATGAGAGCACTTTGAAAATCCTGAAAAAGCCGTTTTCGACGTTCGTTTTTGAGGCCAAAAATGGGCATCAAAAATGCCATATCTCGGCTATCGTAAGAGCTACGACCTTGCGGATGGTCTTGTTGGATTCAGAATGACGAAACTAAGACAAAACCGTTGGAATTTTCCCGATAGCTCCCATAGAAGCCGAGATATCGACCTTCAAAGTTTGGGTTTTTTCATTTTTCGGGTATACCCCCCCGTATCAAATTTTTTCACCAAAAATTGATTTTTTTCGAAATCAAACTAAGTATACCAGCGTCTTATTTGGATCACCTAGATTACGAAAACACCGGGTTATAACAGGATCCGAGCAGAACTAAGGGAATGAGAGCACTTTGAAAATCCTGAAAAAGTCGTTTTCGACGTCCGTTTTTGAGGCCAAAAATGGGCATCAAAAATGCCATATCTCGGCTATCGTAAGAGCTACGACCTTGCGGATGGTCTCGTTGGATTCAGAAAGACGAAATTAAGACAAAACCGTTGGAATTTTCCCGATAGCTCCCATAGAAGCCGAGATATCGACCTTCAAAGTTTGCGTTTTTTCATTTTTCGGGTATACCCCCCCGTATCAAATTTTTTCACCAAAAATTGATTTTTTTCGAAATCAAACTAAGTATACCAGCGTCTTATTTGGATCACCTAGATTACGAAAACACCGGGTTATAACAGGATCCGAGCAGAACTAAGGGAATGAGAGCACTTTGAAAATCCTGAAAAAGTCGTTTTCGACGTCCGTTTTTGAGGCCAAAAATGGGCATCCAAAATGCCATATCTCGGCTATCGTAAGAGCTACGACCTTGCGGATGGTCTCGTTGGATTCAGAAAGACGAAATTAAGACAAAACCGTTGGAATTTTCCCGATAGCTCCCATAGAAGCCGAGATATCGACCTTCAAAGTTTGGGTTTTTTCATTTTTCGGGTATACCCCCCCGTATCAAATTTTTTCACCAAAAATTGATTTTTTTCGAAATCAAACTAAGTATACCAGCGTCTTATTTGGATCACCTAGATTACGAAAATACCGGGTTATAACAGGATCCGAGCAGAACTAAGGGAATGAGAGCACTTTGAAAATCCTGAAAAAGTCGTTTTCGACGTCCGTTTTTGAGGCCAAAAATGGGCATCCAAAATGCCATATCTCGGCTATCGTAAGAGCTACGACCTTGCGGATGGTCTCGTTGGATTCAGAAAGACGAAATTAAGACAAAACCGTTGGAATTTTCCCGATAGCTCCCATAGAAGCCGAGATATCGACCTTCAAAGTTTGGGTTTTTTCATTTTTCGGGTATACCCCCCCGTATCAAATTTTTTCACCAAAAATTGATTTTTTTCGAAATCAAACTAAGTATACCAGCGTCTTATTTGGATCACCTAGATTACGAAAACACCGGGTTATAACAGGATCCGAGCAGAACTAAGGGAATGAGAGCACTTTGAAAATCCTGAAAAAGCCGTTTTCGACGTTCGTTTTTGAGGCCAAAAATGGGCATCAAAAATGCCATATCTCGGCTATCGTAAGAGCTACGACCTTGCGGATGGTCTCGTTGGATTCAGAATGACGAAACTAAGACAAAACCGTTGGAATTTTCCCGATAGCTCCCATAGAAGCCGAGATATCGACCTTCAAAGTTTGGGTTTTTTCATTTTTCGGGTTTACCCCCCCGTATCAAATTTTTTCACCAAAAATTGATTTTTTTCGAAATCATACTAAGTAGACCAGCGTCTTATTTGGATCACCTAGATTACGAAAACACCGGGTTATAACAGGATCCGAGCAGAACTAAGGGAATGAGAGCACTTTGAAAATCCTGAAAAAGCCGTTTTCGACGTTCGTTTTTGAGGCCAAAAATGGGCATCAAAAATGCCATATCTCGGCTATCGTAAGAGCTACGACCTTGCGGATGGTCTCGTTGGATTCAGAATGACGAAACTAAGACAAAACCGTTGGAATTTTCCCGATAGCTCCCATAGAAGCCGAGATATCGACCTTCAAAATTTGGGTTTTTTCATTTTTCGGGTATACCCCCCCGTATCAAATTTTTTCACCAAAAATTGATTTTTTTCGAAATCAAACTAAGTATACCAGCGTCTTATTTGGATCACCTAGATTACGAAAACACCGGGTTATAACAGGATCCGAGCAGAACTAAGGGAATGAGAGCACTTTGAAAATCCTGAAAAAGTCGTTTTCGACGTCCGTTTTTGAGGCCAAAAATGGGCATCTAAAATGCCATATCTCGGCTATCGTAAGAGCTACGACCTTGCGGATGGTCTCGTTGGATTCAGAAAGACGAAATTAAGACAAAACCGTTGGAATTTTCCCGATAGCTCCCATAGAAGCCGAGATATCGACCTTCAAAGTTTGCGTTTTTTCATTTTTCGGGTATACCCCCCCGTATCAAATTTTTTCACCAAAAATTGATTTTTTTCGAAATCAAACTAAGTATACCAGCGTCTTATTTGGATCACCTAGATTACGAAAACACCGGGTTATAACAGGATCCGAGAAGAACTAAGGGAATGAGAGCACTTTGAAAATCCTGAAAAAGTCGTTTTCGACGTCCGTTTTTGAGGCCAAAAATGGGCATCAAAAATGCCATATCTCGGCTATCGTAAGAGCTACGACCTTGCGGATGGTCTCGTTGGATTCAGAATGACGAAACTAAGACAAAACCGTTGGAATTTTCCCGATAGCTCCCATAGAAGCCGAGATATCGACCTTCAAAGTTTGGGTTTTTTCATTTTTCGGGTATACCCCCCCGTATCAAATTTTTTCACCAAAAATTGATTTTTTTCGAAATCATACTAAGTAGACCAGCGTATTATTTGGATCACCTAGATTACGAAAACACCGGGTTATAACAGGATCCGAGCAGAACTAAGGGAATGAGAGCACTTTGAAAATCCTGAAAAAGTCGTTTTCGACGTTCGTTTTTGAGGCCAAAAATGGGCATCAAAAATGCCATATCTCGGCTATCGTAAGAGCTACGACCTTGCGGATGGTCTCGTTGGATTCAGAATGACGAAACTAAGACAAAACCGTTGGAATTTTCCCGATAGCTCCCATAGAAGCCGAGATATCGACCTTCAAAGTTTGGGTTTTTTCATTTTTCGGGTATACCCCCCCGTATCAAATTTTTTCACCAAAAATTGATTTTTTTCGAAATCAAACTAAGTATACCAGCGTCTTATTTGGATCACCTAGATTACGAAAACACCGGGTTATAACAGGATCCGAGCAGAACTAAGGGAATGAGAGCACTTTGAAAATCCTGAAAAAGTCGTTTTCGACGTCCGTTTTTGAGGCCAAAAATGGGCATCAAAAATGCCATATCTCGGCTATCGTAAGAGCTACGACCTTGCGGATGGTCTCGTTGGATTCAGAATGACGAAACTAAGACAAAACCGTTGGAATTTTCCCGATAGCTCCCATAGAAACCGAGATATCGACCTTCAAAGTTTGGGTTTTTTCATTTTTCGGGTATACCCCTCCGTATCAAATTTTTTCACCAAAAATTGATTTTTTTCGAAACCAAACTAAGTATACCAGCGTCTTATTTGGATCACCTAGATTACGAAAACACCGGGTTATAACAGGATCCGAGCAGAACTAAGGGAATGAGAGCACTTTGAAAATCCTGAAAAAGTCGTTTTCGACGTCCGTTTTTGAGGCCAAAAATGGGCATCAAAAATGCCATATCTCGGCTATCGTAAGAGCTACGACCTTGCGGATGGTCTCGTTGGATTCAGAATGACGAAACTAAGACAAAACCGTTGGAATTTTCCCGATAGCTCCCATAGAAGCCGAGATATCGACCTTCAAAGTTTGGGTTTTTTCATTTTTCGGGTATACCCCCCCGTATCAAATTTTTTCACCAAAAATTGATTTTTTTCGAAATCAAACTAAGTATACCAGCGTCTTATTTGGATCACCTAGATTACGAAAACACCGGGTTATAACAGGATCCGAGCAGAACTAAGGGAATGAGAGCACTTTGAAAATCCTGAAAAAGTCGTTTTCGACGTCCGTTTTTGAGGCCAAAAATGGGCATCAAAAATGCCATATCTCGGCTATCGTAAGAGCTACGACCTTGCGGATGGTCTCGTTGGATTCAGAATGACGAAACTAAGACAAAACCGTTGGAATTTTCCCGATAGCTCCCATAGAAACCGAGATATCGACCTTCAAAGTTTGGGTTTTTTCATTTTTCGGGTATACCCCTCCGTATCAAATTTTTTCACCAAAAATTGATTTTTTTCGAAACCAAACTAAGTATACCAGCGTCTTATTTGGATCACCTAGATTACGAAAACACCGGGTTATAACAGGATCCGAGCAGAACTAAGGGAATGAGAGCACTTTGAAAATCCTGAAAAAGTCGTTTTCGACGTCCGTTTTTGAGGCCAAAAATGGGCATCAAAAATGCCATATCTCGGCTATCGTAAGAGCTACGACCTTGCGGATGGTCTCGTTGGATTCAGAATGACGAAACTAAGACAAAACCGTTGGAATTTTCCCGATAGCTCCCATAGAAGCCGAGATATCGACCTTCAAAGTTTGGGTTTTTTCATTTTTCGGGTATACCCCCCCGTATCAAATTTTTTCACCAAAAATTGATTTTTTTCGAAATCAAACTAAGTATACCAGCGTCTTATTTGGATCACCTAGATTACGAAAACACCGGGTTATAACAGGATCCGAGCAGAACTAAGGGAATGAGAGCACTTTGAAAATCCTGAAAAAGTCGTTTTCGACGTCCGTTTTTGAGGCCAAAAATGGACATCAAAAATGCCATATCTCGGCTATCGTAAGAGCTTGTGGCGAATGCGCATGTTGCAACCATCCGCCACAAATGTTCAACTAGTACAGCTCCGGAGGAAATGCGGCAACACGGCGACCGGAATGAACTGTCAACGTGAGGGCTGTCAACGATCACTCACTTCTTCACGCCCAATTTACTCGACTTAATGTTTTAATCTTTGCTAGTTTTTTTTTAGTTTGTACGTTTAGGATAAATAAATAGTTTTCATAAAAAAATAGAAACTGTGTGCTTTAATTGCTCGCCGCAACGGCCACATTGGTGACCCCGACGTGATATACGTGAAGGTGAAAGTGCTACCGCCTTGATCCTCGTGTCTAGACAAGTGGAATGTTTAGTGCCCTCTCGTTCGCATAATACTTCGAAACTCGTATTATACACGGCCAACGACACCATGACTGATACAAATGATACCTCCGCACCCGCGCCCCAACCAAATGAAGATCATGCAATAATCGCCCGCGTAGCTATGAAAGCGCCCGAATTTTGGTGTAAAGAGCCAGAACTATGGTTTCTACGACTGGAGGCCCAATTTCGTCAAGCACGGGTAACTACCGACCAGTGTAAATTCGACTACACCGTTACCAGTTTGAATAGTGAAGTTCTACAAGAAGTGGCTGACATTCTCCGGAATCCGACTCCAGGTAAATCCTATGATGATTTAAAGGCTCGCTTACTAGACAGATATGGCGTTAACAATGACGAAAAAATACAGCGGCTTATGGAGATGACCTTGGGCGACCTAAAACCTACGCAGCTCCTCCATCGAATGCAAGCCCTTGCAATGGACAAAGTAGGCCCAAAAATGCTCAAAATCATGTGGCTCGACCGCCTGCCGCCCCAAGTTCGAGGGGTAATTTCGATTCTGGATGGGAACCTGGAAGAGCTTGCCAAGAAAGCTGACAAATATGTACGAAGTTCAAGCCTTCCTCTTATGTCCATTCAGGAAAAATCCACCTCGGAGGAGGTGGCTGAATTGACCGAACAAGTAAGCGCCATATCTAAAAAAGTTCAGTTTGACAGAAAGCTACAGCCACCTGCTCAAAACCCCGATGCCTCGACCCCCTCTGTGTGCTACTATCACCGACGGTTTGGGGCACAAGCCAAGAAGTGCAGACCACCATGTGTTTTCTCCAAAAAACGACCAGGGGGCGCTGTAGTGGCGACAGCTGTTGCCCCCCATAAACCACGTCGCCTCTTCATAACCGACGAAGCCCTGCAACTGCAGTTTCTCATCGACACTGGGGCCGACATAAGCGTGCTGCCACGGAAAATCTGCATCTCTCCACAACCGAGTTCCATATGTTTATATTCTGCAAGCGGGTCCTGCATTCGAACATATGGTCAGAGGCAAATGACGTTGAACCTCGGTCTCGGCCAACCGGTCAAGTGGACCTTTGTAGTCGCGGACGTTACTACCGCTATACTGGGTGCTGACTTTCTAACGCACCATGGCATTGTAGTGGACATGCGCAATAAGCGCCTTGTGAGCCCCTCCAACCCGAACAGCATCGCATGTGTTTGCCGCCGAGTAAGAGAGTTGGAAGTGGGCCTATCGACTGCCCACCCCTACGAAAGGCCGACCGAGATACCGGACGACCCTGGAAGAGTCCAGCACTTCATCGACACCCATGGCTCTCCAGTGTTCTCCAAACCACGAAGACTCCAGCCAGACCGCTTAAAAGCTGCACGAGCAGAGTTCAACCATCTGATGCAAGCGGGCATTGTTCGCCCGTCAAAGTCGCCATGGGCCAGTCCACTTCACATGGTGCAGAAAACTAATGGTCAGTGGCGTGCTTGCGGAGACTTCCGCCGCCTAAACGCCGTTACTAAGCCCGATCGGTACCCTGTGCCGCACATCCAAGATTTTGCCAATCAGCTGCATGGTAAGCATATCTTTTCCACTATCGACCTTACCCAGGCCTTTTACCAGATCCCAGTACGGCCAAGAGACATTCAGAAAACTGCTGTGGTCACGCCATTCGGCCTCTACGAGTTCCTACGCATGCCTTTTGGCCTGCGAAACGCCGCTCAGACGCTACAGCGCTTCCTAGACCACCTTTTCCGAGAATGCCCGTTCGTCTATGTATATATCGATGATATCTTGGTGGCCTCAGCTACGGAAGCTGAGCATGAACAACATCTGGCAACCGTCCTTCGAATCCTGGAAACTAATGGGCTACAAATCAATCAGGAGAAGTCGAAGTTCCGGACACGGGAGGCCAAGTTTTTGGGCGTCGCAGTCTCCCCAACTGGCATCCGGCCATTGCCCACCAAAGTCAGCGCAATTCGTGAGTTTCCGCAACCAACAACCTACCGACAGTTACGTCGTTTCATTGGAATGGTCAATTTCTACCGGCGTTGGTTGCCAGGGGCAGCAACTGAGCTCATGCCACTAACGGAGCTGCTGGCCAATCAGAAGAAGAAACAGCAAGACCTCGACCTTCCTCCAGCCGCAATTGGCGCCTTCACCAGAGTTAAGGAACTCCTAGCCACCGCCGCTGAGTTAGTTTTCCCGGCACCGCAGGCACCATTGAGCATGTCAGTCGACGCCTCGGATACCGCTATCGGCGGTGTCTTGCAGCAGCTTGTTGGTCAGCACCTACAGCCTATCGCTTTTTTCTCCCGAAAGCTATCCAAAACTGAGCAGAACTACAGCACCTACGACCGTGAGCTCTTGGCCATATTCTGTGGCATTCACCACTTCCGCCACTTCCTTGAGGGCATGCAGTTCACTATCTACACCGACCACAAGCCTCTGACGTACGCATTCCAGCAACGACATGACCGCCAATCTCCAAGACAGATTCGCCAGTTGGAATTTATTGGCCAGTTCTCAACAGACATCCGACACGTCAAGGGCGCAGCCAACGTCGTCGCAGACTGCCTCTCGCGTCCTGAAGTGGACGCCCTTACCGCCCCTATCACCATCGATTTTGACCAGCTTGCTGACGCTCAGACCACCGATCAAGGCCTCCAGCAGGTCTTACAAGACCCCGCTAGCTCCCTACACCTTCAGCGTATTGTCCTGCCGGACAGTCAGCGACCGCTCTACTGCGAAGTCCGAGACGGTCGGATACGTGTGTACGTGCCAGCCGCCTTCCAACGGGATGTCTTCCTCAAGCTGCATACACAGTCCCATCCTGGATACGCCGCCACACTGCGGCTAATTTCCGAACGATATGTATGGCATAACATGAAGCGTCAGATCAAAGAATGGTCGAGAGAGTGCCTACAATGCCAGCGTGCAAAAGTTGGACGCCACACCCACACTCCAGTGGCACCATTGGGAATGCCTGATGAACGATTCGCCCACATCCATATTGATATAGTGGGTCCACTCCCACCTAGCCACGACTATCGCTACCTGCTCACAATTATCGACCGTTTCACCAGATGGCCTGAAGCTATCCCCATCAAAGAGATCAGCGCAGAAGTAGTCGCATCCAAGCTGTTAGAGGGGTGGATATCCCGCTTTGGTGTGCCCACAACCGTAACTACCGACCGTGGCAGACAGTTTGAGAGCCAGCTATTTCGCCAGCTTAACACGACGTTAGGCGTCCAACACATTAAGACGACTGCCTACCATCCACAATCAAATGGGTGTATCGAGCGCTTTCATCGCACCCTTAAAGCCGCTCTTATCGCCGCCGATGTAGTGTCTTGGTCCGAAGCCCTTCCTCTAGTCATGTTAAGTCTTCGCAACACCTTCAAGCAGGACCTTTCATGTACTGCCTCAGAGTTGGTATATGGTATGCCGGTTCGACTCCCCGGACAGCTACTGGTCCCTAGCGCCGCTCCACCTGTGGAACATAGCTTTGTCCAAAGACTTCGTGAAACCATGGGTGCTCTACGTCCAACACCGACCAGTAACCACTCTAACCGTACCGCTTACACCCATCCGGACCTGCAGACTACGACACATGTGTTTATCCGGACTGACAAAGTGAAGCCCCCGCTGACACCCCCATATAGTGGGCCTTTTAAAGTTTTGGATCGACATGACAAATTCCTGACAGTGGATGTAGGGAATGTACCACAACGAGTCTCGATGGACCGCCTTAAACCGGCCTATGTTCCAGCATCCCATAGGCTATTGGAGGAACATTCCTACGCCAACCGTTTGCTGCTCAACTCATGTCACCGAAACCGCTCGCAACCATCAGCGGGTTCCTCACTGGGGGGGAGCCCTGTGGCGAATGCGCATGTTGCAACCATCCGCCACAAATGTTCAACTAGTACAGCTCCGGAGGAAATGCGGCAACACGGCGACCGGAATGAACTGTCAACGTGAGGGCTGTCAACGATCACTCACTTCTTCACGCCCAATTTACTCGACTTAATGTTTTAATCTTTGCTAGTTTTTTTTTAGTTTGTACGTTTAGGATAAATAAATAGTTTTCATAAAAAAATAGAAACTGTGTGCTTTAATTGCTCGCCGCAACGGCCACAAGCTACGACCTTGCGGATGGTCTCGTTGGATTCAGAATGACGAAACTAAGACAAAACCGTTGGAATTTTTCCGATAGCTCCCATAGAAGCCGAGATATCGACCTTCAAAGTTTGGGTTTTTTCATTTTTCGGGTATACCCCCCCGTATCAAATTTTTTCACCAAAAATTGATTTTTTTTGAAATCAAACTAAGTATACCAGCGTCTTATTTGGATCACCTAGATTACGAAAACACCGGGTTATAACAGGATCCGAGCAGAACTAAGGGAATGAGAGCACTTTGAAAATCCTGAAAAAGTCGTTTTCGACGTCCGTTTTTGAGGACAAAAATGGGCATCAAAAATGCCATATCTCGGCTATCGTAAGAGCTACGACCTTGCGGATGGTCTCGTTGGATTCAGAATGACGAAACTAAGACAAAACCGTTGGAATTTTCCCGATAGCTTTCATAGAAGCCGAGATATCGACCTTCAAAGTTTGGGTTTTTTCATTTTTCGGGTATACCCCCCCGTATCAAATTTTTTCACCAAAAATTGATTTTTTTCGAAATCAAACTTAGTATACCAGCGCCTTATTTGGATCACCTAGATTACGAAAACACCGGGTTATAACAGGATCCGAGCAGAACTAAGGGAATGAGAGCACTTTCAAAATCCTGAAAAAGTCGTTTTCGACGTCCGTTTTTGAGGCCAAAAATGGGCATCAAAAATGCCATATCTAGGCTATCGTAAGAGCTACGACCTTGCGGATGGTCTCGTTGGATTCAGAATGACGAAACTAAGACAAAACCGTTGGAATTTTCCCGATAGCTCCCATAGAAGCCGAGATATCGACCTTCAAAGTTAGGGTTTTTTCATTTTTCGGGTATACCCCCCCGTATCAAATTTTTTCACCAAAAATTGATTTTTTTCGAAATCAAACTAAGTATACCAGCGTCTTATTTGGATCACCTAGATTACGAAAACACCGGGTTATAACAGGATCCGAGCAGAACTAAGGGAATGAGAGCACTTTGAAAATCCTGAAAAAGTCGTTTTCGACGTCCGTTTTTGAGGACAAAAATGGGCATCAAAAATGCCATATCTCGGCTATCGTAAGAGCTACGACCTTGCGGATGGTCTCGTTGGATTCAGAATGACGAAACTAAGACAAAACCGTTGGAATTTTCCCGATAGCTCCCATAGAAGCCGAGATATCGACCTTCAAAGTTAGGGTTTTTTCATTTTTCGGGTATACCCCCCCGTATCAAATTTTTTCACCAAAAATTGATTTTTTTCGAAATCAAACTAAGTATACCAGCGTCTTATTTGGATCACCTAGATTACGAAAACACCGGGTTATAACAGGATCCGAGAAGAACTAAGGGAATGAGAGCACTTTCAAAATCCTGAAAAAGTCGTTTTCGACGTCCGTTTTTGAGGCCAAAAATGGGCATCAAAAATGCCATATCTAGGCTATCGTAAGAGCTACGACCTTGCGGATGGTCTCGTTGGATTCAGAATGACGAAACTAAGACAAAACCGTTGGAATTTTCCCGATAGCTCCCATAGAAGCCGAGATATCGACCTTCAAAGTTTGGGTTTTTTCATTTTTCGGGTATACCCCCCCGTATCAAATTTTTTCACCAAAAATTGATTTTTTTCGAAATCAAACTAAGTATACCAGCGTCTTATTTGGATCACCTAGATTACGAAAACACCGGGTTATAACAGGATCCGAGCAGAACTAAGGGAATGAGAGCACTTTGAAAATCCTGAAAAAGTCGTTTTCGACGTCCGTTTTTGAGGACAAAAATGGGCATCAAAAATGCCATATCTCGGCTATCGTAAGAGCTACGACCTTGCGGATGGTCTCGTTGGATTCAGAATGACGAAACTAAGACAAAACCGTTGGAATTTTCCCGATAGCTCCCATAGAAGCCGAGATATCGACCTTCAAAGTTTGGGTTTTTTCATTTTTCGGGTATACCCCCCCGTATCAAATTTTTTCACCAAAAATTGATTTTTTTCGAAATCAAACTAAGTATACCAGCGTCTTATTTGGATCACCTAGATTACGAAAACACCGGGTTATAACAGGATCCGAGCAGAACTAAGGGAATGAGAGCACTTTGAAAATCCTGAAAAAGTCGTTTTCGACGTCCGTTTTTGAGGTCAAAAATGGGCATCAAAAATGCCATATCTCGGCTATCGTAAGAGCTACGACCTTGCGGATGGTCTCGTTGGATTCAGAAAGACGAAATTAAGACAAAACCGTTGGAATTTTCCCGATAGCTCCCATAGAAGCCGAGATATCGACCTTCAAAGTTTGGGTTTTTTCATTTTTCGGGTATACCCCCCCGTATCAAATTTTTTCACCAAAAATTGATTTTTTTCGAAATCAAACTAAGTATACCAGCGTCTTATTTGGATCACCTAGATTACGAAAACACCGGGTTATAACAGGATCCGAGAAGAACTAAGGGAATGAGAGCACTTTGAAAATCCTGAAAAAGTCGTTTTCGACGTCCGTTTTTGAGGCCAAAAATGGGCATCAAAAATGCCATATCTAGGCTATCGTAAGAGCTACGACCTTGCGGATGGTCTCGTTGGATTCAGAATGACGAAACTAAGACAAAACCGTTGGAATTTTCCCGATAGCTTTCATAGAAGCCGAGATATCGACCTTCAAAGTTTGGGTTTTTTCATTTTTCGGGTATACCCCCCCGTATCAAATTTTTTCACCAAAAATTGATTTTTTTCGAAATCAAACTAAGTATACCAGCGTCTTATTTGGATCACCTAGATTACGAAAACACCGGGTTATAACAGGATCCGAGCAGAACTAAGGGAATGAGAGCACTTTGAAAATCCTAAAAAAGTCGTTTTCGACGTCCGTTTTTGAGGCCAAAAATGGGCATCAAAAATGCCATATCTCGGCTATCGTAAGAGCTACGACCTTGCGGATGGTCTCGTTGGATTCAGAATGACGAAACTAAGACAAAACCGTTGGAATTTTCCCGATAGCTCCCATAGAAGCCGAGATATCGACCTTCAAAGTTTGGGTTTTTTCATTTTTCGGGTATACCCCCCCGTATCAAATTTTTTCACCAAAAATTGATTTTTTTCGAAATCAAACTAAGTATACCAGCGTCTTATTTGGATCACTTAGACTACGAAAACACCGGGTTGTAACAGGATCCGAGCAGAACTAAGGGAATGAGAGCACTTTGAAAATCCTGAAAAAGTCGTTTTCGACGTTCGTTTTTGAGGCCAAAAATGGGCATCAAAAATGCCATATCTCGGCTATCGTAAGAGCTACGACCTTGCGGATGGTCTCGTTGGATTCAGAATGACGAAACTAAGACAAAACCGTTGGAATTTTCCCGATAGCTCCCATAGAAGCCGAGATATCGACCTTCAAAGTTAGGGTTTTTTCATTTTTCGGGTATACCCCCCCGTATCAAATTTTTTCACCAAAAATTGATTTTTTTCGAAATCAAACTAAGTATACCAGCGTCTTATTTGGATCACCTAGATTACGAAAACACCGGGTTATAACAGGATCCGAGCAGAACTAAGGGAATGAGAGCACTTTGAAAATCCTGAAAAAGTCGTTTTCGACGTCCGTTTTTGAGGCCAAAAATGGGCATCAAAAATGCCATATCTCGGCTATCGTAAGAGCTACGACCTTGCGGATGGTCTCGTTGGATTCAGAATGACGAAACTAAGACAAAACCGTTGGAATTTTTCCGATAGCTCCCATAGAAGCCGAGATATCGACCTTCAAAGTTTGGGTTTTTTCATTTTTCGGGTATACCCCCCCGTATCAAATTTTTTCCCCAAAAATTGATTTTTTTCGAAATCAAACTAAGTATACCAGCGTCTTATTTGAATCACCTAGATTACGAAAACACCGGGTTATAACAGGATCCAAGCAGAACTAAGGGAATGAGAGCACTTTGAAAATCCTGAAAAAGTCGTTTTCGACGTCCGTTTTTGAGGACAAAAATGGGCATCAAAAATGCCATATCTCGGCTATCGTAAGAGCTACGACCTTGCGGATGGTCTCGTTGGATTCAGAATGACGAAACTAAGACAAAACCGTTGGAATTTTCCCGATAGCTCCCATAGAAGCCGAGATATCGACCTTCAAAGTTTGGGTTTTTTCATTTTTCGGGTATACCCCCCGTATCAAATTTTTTCACCAAAAATTGATTTTTTTCGAAATCAAACTAAGTATACCAGCGTCTTATTTGGATCACCTAGACTACGAAAACACCGGGTTATAACAGGATCCGAGCAGAACTAAGGGAATGAGAGCACTTTGAAAATCCTGAAAAAGTCGTTTTCGACGTTCGTTTTTGAGGCCAAAAATGGGCATCAAAAATGCCATATCTCGGCTATCGTAAGAGCTACGACCTTTCGGATGGTCTCGTTGGATTCAGAATGACGAAACTAAGACAAAACCGTTGGAATTTTCCCGATAGCTCCCATAGAAGCCGAGATATCGACCTTCAAAGTTAGGGTTTTTTCATTTTTCGGGTATACCCCCCCGTATCAAATTTTTTCACCAAAAATTGATTTTTTTCGAAATCAAACTAAGTATACCAGCGTCTTATTTGGATCACCTAGATTACGAAAACACCGGGTTATAACAGGATCCGAGCAGAACTAAGGGAATGAGAGCACTTTGAAAATCCTGAAAAAGTCGTTTTCGACGTCCGTTTTTGAGGCCAAAAATGGGCATCAAAAATGCCATATCTCGGCTATCGTAAGAGCTACGACCTTGCGGATGGTCTCGTTGGATTCAGAAAGACGAAATTAAGACAAAACCGTTGGAATTTTCCCGATAGCTCCCATAGAAGCCGAGATATCGACCTTCAAAGTTTGGGTTTTTTCATTTTTCGGGTATACCCCCCCGTATCAAATTTTTTCACCAAAAATTGATTTTTTTCGAAATCAAACTAAATATACCAGCGTCTTATTTGGATCACCTAGATTACGAAAACACCGGGTTATAACAGGATCCGAGCAGAACTAAGGGAATGAGAGCACTTTGAAAATCCTGAAAAAGTCGTTTTCGACGTCCGTTTTTGAGGCCAAAAATGGGCTACAAAAATGCCATATCTCGGCTCTCGTAGAAGCTACGACCTTGCGGATGATCTCGTTGGATTCATAAGGACGAAACTAAGACAAAACCGTTGGAATTTTTACGATAGCTCATATAGAAGCCGAGATATGAGCCTTCAAAGTTTGGGTTTTTTCATTTTTCGGGTATACCCCCCCGTATCGAATTTTTTCACCAAAAATTGATTTTTTCGAAATCAAACTAAGTATACCAGCGTCTTATTCTGATCACCTAGATTACGAAAACACCGGGTTATAACAGGATCCGAGCAGAACTAAGGGAATGAGAGCACTTTGAAAATCCTGAAAAAGTCGTTTTCGACGTCCGTTTTTGAGGCCAAAAATGGGCTACAAAAATGCCATATCTCGGCTCTCGTAGAAGCTACGACCTTGCGGATAGTCTCGTTGGATTCAGAAGGACGAAACTAAGACAAAACCGTTGGAATTTTCCCGATAGCTCATATAGAAGCCGAGATATGAGCCTCCAAAGTTTGGGTTTTTTCATTTTTCGGGTATACCCCCCCGTATCGAATTTTTTCACCAAAAATTGATTTTTTCGAAATCAAACTAACTATACCAGCGTGTTATTCTGATCACCTAGATTACGAAAACACCGGGTTATAACAGGATCCGAGCAGAACTAAGGGAATGAGAGCACTTTGAAAATCCTGAAAAAGTCGTTTTCGACGTTCGTTTTTGAGGCCAAAAATGGGCTACAAAAATGCCATATCTCGGCTCTCGTAGAAGCTACGACCTTGCGGATAGTCTTGTTGGATTCAGAAGGACGAAACTAAGACAAAACCGTTGGAATTTTTCCGATAGCTCCCATAGAAGCCGAGATATCGACCTTCAAAGTTTGGGTTTTTTAATTTTTCGGGTATACCCCCCCGTATCAAATTTTTTCACCAAAAATTGATTTTTTTCGAAATCAAACTAAGTATACCAGCGTCTTATTTGGATCACCTAGATTACGAAAACACCGGGTTATAACAGGATCCGAGCAGAACTAAGGGAATGAGAGCACTTTGAAAATCCTGAAAAAGTCGTTTTCGACGTCCGTTTTTGAGGCCAAAAATGGGCATCAAAAATGCCATATCTCGGCTATCGTAAAAGCTACAACCTTGCGGATGGTCTCGTTGGATTCAGAATGACGAAACTAAGACAAAAATGTTTGAATTTTCCCGATAGCTCTTATAGAAGCCGAGATATCGACCTTCAAAGTTTGGGTTTTTTCATTTTTCGGGTATACCCCCCCGTATCAAATTTTTTCACTAAAAATTGTTTTTTTTCGAAATCAAACTAAGTATACCAGCGTCTTATTTGGATCACCTAGATTACGAAAACACCGGGTTATAACAGGATCCGAGCAGAACTAAGGGAATGAGAGCACTTTGAAAATCCTGAAAAAGTCGTTTTCGACGTCCGTTTTTGAGGCCAAAAATGGGCATCAAAAATACCATATCTCGGCTATCGTAAGAGCTACGACCTTGCGGATGGTCTCGTTGGATGCAGAATGACGAAACTAAGACAAAACCGTTGGAATTTTCCCGATAGCTCCCATAGAAGCCGAGATATCGACCTTCAAAGTTTGGGTTTTTTCATTTTTCGGGTATACCCCCCCGTATCAAATTTTTTCACCAAAAATTGATTTTTTTCGAAATCAAACTAAGTATACCAGCGTCTTATTTGGATCACCTAGATTACGAAAACACCGTGTTATAACAGGATCCGAGCAGAACTAAGGGAATGAGAGCACTTTGAAAATCCTGAAAAAGTCGTTTTCGACGTCCGTTTTTGAGGACAAAAATGGGCATCAAAAATGCCATATCTCGGCTATCGTAAGAGCTACGACCTTGCGGATGGTCTCGTTGGATGCAGAATGACGAAACTAAGACAAAACCGTTGGAATTTTCCCGATAGCTCCCATAGAAGCCGAGATATCGACCTTCAAAGTTTGGGTTTTTTCATTTTTCGGGTATACCCCCCCGTAACAAATTTTTTCACCAAAAATTGATTTTTTTCAAAATCAAACTAAGTATACCAGCGTCTTATTTGGATCACAAAACTCCGGGTTATAACAGGATCCGAGCAGAACTAAGGGAATGAGAGCACTTTGAAAATCCTGAAAAAGTCGTTTTCGACGTCCGTTTTTGAGGCCAAAAATGGGCATCAAAAATGCCATATCTCGGCTATCGTAAGAGCTACGACCTTGCGGATGGTCTCGTTGGATTCAGAATGACGAAATTAAGACAAAACCGTTGAAATTTTCCCGATAGCTCCCATAGAAGCCGAGATATCGACCTTCAAAGTTTGGGTTTTTTCATTTTTCGGGTATACCCCCCCGTATCAAATTTTTTCACTAAAAATTGTTTTTTTTCGAAATCAAACTAAGTATACCAGCGTCTTATTTGGATCACCTAGATTACGAAAACACCGGGTTATAACAGGATCCGAGCAGAACTAAGGGAATGAGAGCACTTTGAAAATCCTGAAAAAGTCGTTTTCGACGTCCGTTTTTGAGGCCAAAAATGGGCATCAAAAATGCCATATCTCGGCTATCGTAAAAGCTACAACCTTGCGGATGGTCTCGTTGGATTCAGAATGACGAAACTAAGACAAAAATGTTTGAATTTTCCCGATAGCTCTTATAGAAGCCGAGATATCGACCTTCAAAGTTTGGGTTTTTTCATTTTTCGGGTATACCCCCCCGTATCAAATTTTTTCACTAAAAATTGTTTTTTTTCGAAATCAAACTAAGTATACCAGCGTCTTATTTGGATCACCTAGATTACGAAAACACCGGGTTATAACAGGATCCGAGCAGAACTAAGGGAATGAGAGCACTTTGAAAATCCTGAAAAAGTCGTTTTCGACGTCCGTTTTTGAGGCCAAAAATGGGCATCAAAAATACCATATCTCGGCTATCGTAAGAGCTACGACCTTGCGGATGGTCTCGTTGGATGCAGAATGACGAAACTAAGACAAAACCGTTGGAATTTTCCCGATAGCTCCCATAGAAGCCGAGATATCGACCTTCAAAGTTTGGGTTTTTTCATTTTTCGGGTATACCCCCCCGTATCAAATTTTTTCACCAAAAATTGATTTTTTTCGAAATCAAACTAAGTATACCAGCGTCTTATTTGGATCACCTAGATTACGAAAACACCGTGTTATAACAGGATCCGAGCAGAACTAAGGGAATGAGAGCACTTTGAAAATCCTGAAAAAGTCGTTTTCGACGTCCGTTTTTGAGGACAAAAATGGGCATCAAAAATGCCATATCTCGGCTATCGTAAGAGCTACGACCTTGCGGATGGTCTCGTTGGATGCAGAATGACGAAACTAAGACAAAACCGTTGGAATTTTCCCGATAGCTCCCATAGAAGCCGAGATATCGACCTTCAAAGTTTGGGTTTTTTCATTTTTCGGGTATACCCCCCCGTAACAAATTTTTTCACCAAAAATTGATTTTTTTCAAAATCAAACTAAGTATACCAGCGTCTTATTTGGATCACAAAACTCCGGGTTATAACAGGATCCGAGCAGAACTAAGGGAATGAGAGCACTTTGAAAATCCTGAAAAAGTCGTTTTCGACGTCCGTTTTTGAGGCCAAAAATGGGCATCAAAAATGCCATATCTCGGCTATCGTAAGAGCTACGACCTTGCGGATGGTCTCGTTGGATTCAGAATGACGAAATTAAGACAAAACCGTTGAAATTTTCCCGATAGCTCCCATAGAAGCCGAGATATCGACCTTCAAAGTTTGGGTTTTTTCATTTTTCGGGTATACCCCCCCGTATCAAATTTTTTCACTAAAAATTGTTTTTTTTCGAAATCAAACTAAGTATACCAGCGTCTTATTTGGATCACCTAGATTACGAAAACACCGGGTTATAACAGGATCCGAGCAGAACTAAGGGAATGAGAGCACTTTGAAAATCCTGAAAAAGTCGTTTTCGACGTCCGTTTTTGAGGCCAAAAATGGGCATCAAAAATGCCATATCTCGGCTATCGTAAGAGCTACGACCTTGCGGATGGTCTCGTTGGATGCAGAATGACGAAACTAAGACAAAACCGTTGGAATTTTCCCGATAGCTCCCATAGAAGCCGAGATATCGACCTTCAAAGTTTGGGTTTTTTCATTTTTCGGGTATACCCCCCCGTATCAAATTTTTTCACCAAAAATTGATTTTTTTCGAAATCAAACTAAGTATACCAGCGTCTTATTTGGATCACCTAGATTACGAAAACACCGGGTTATAACAGGATCCGAGCAGAACTAAGGGAATGAGAGCACTTTGAAAATCCTGAAAAAGTCGTTTTCGACGTCCGTTTTTGAGGCCAAAAATGGGCTACAAAAATGCCATATCTCGGCTCTCGTAGAAGCTACGACCTTGCGGATGGTCTCGTTGGATTCATAAGGACGAAACTAAGACAAAACCGTTGGAATTTTTACGATAGCTCATATAGAAGCCGAGATATGAGCCTTCAAAGTTTGGGTTTTTTCATTTTTCGGGTATACCCCCCCGTATCGAATTTTTTCACCAAAAATTGATTTTTTCGAAATCAAACTAAGTATACCAGCGTCTTATTCTGATCACCTAGATTACGAAAACACCGGGTTATAACAGGATCCGAGCAGAACTAAGGGAATGAGAGCACTTTGAATATCCTGAAAAAGTCGTTTTCGACGTCCGTTTTTGAGGCCAAAAATGGGCATCAAAAATGCCATATCTCGGCTATCGTAAGAGCTACGACCTTGCGGATGGTCTCGTTGGATGCAGAATGACGAAACTAAGACAAAACCGTTGGAATTTTCCCGATAGCTCCCATAGAAGCCGAGATATCGACCTTCAAAGTTTGGGTTTTTTCATTTTTCGGGTATACCCCCCCGTAACAAATTTTTTCACCAAAAATTGATTTTTTTAAAATCAAACTAAGTATACCAGCGTCTTATTTGGATCACCTAGATTACGAAAACTTCGGGTTATAACAGGATCCGAGCAGAACTAAGGGAATGAGAGCACTTTGAAAATCCTGAAAAAGTCGTTTTCGACGTCCGTTTTTGAGGCCAAAAATGGGCATCAAAAATACCATATCTCGGCTATCGTAAGAGCTACGACCTTGCGGATGGTCTCGTTGGATGCAGAATGACGAAACTAAGACAAAACCGTTGGAATTTTCCCGATAGCTCCCATAGAAGCCGAGATATCGACCTTCAAAGTTTGGGTTTTTTCATTTTTCGGGTATACCCCCCCGTATCAAATTTTTTCACCAAAAATTGATTTTTTTCAAAATCAAACTAAGTATACCAGCGTCTTATTTGGATCACCTAGATTACGAAAACTTCGGGTTATAACAGGATCCGAGCAGAACTAAGGGAATGAGAGCACTTTGAAAATCCTGAAAAAGTCGTTTTCGACGTCCGTTTTTGAGGCCAAAAATGGGCATCAAAAATACCATATCTCGGCTATCGTAAGAGCTACGACCTTGCGGATGGTCTCGTTGGATGCAGAATGACGAAACTAAGACAAAACCGTTGGAATTTTCCCGATAGCTCCCATAGAAGCCGAGATATCGACCTTCAAAGTTTGGGTTTTTTCATTTTTCGGGTATACCCCCCCGTATCAAATTTTTTCACCAAAAATTGATTTTTTTCGAAATCAAACTAAGTATACCAGCGTCTTATTTGGATCACCTAGATTACGAAAACAACGGGTTATAACAGGATCCGAGCAGAACTAAGGGAATGAGAGCACTTTGAAAATCCTGAAAAAGTCGTTTTCGACGTCCGTTTTTGAGGCCAAAAATGGGCATCAAAAATGCCATATCTCGGCTATCGTAAGAGCTACGACCTTGCGGATGGTCTCGTTGGATTCAGAATGACGAAATTAAGACAAAACCGTTGAAATTTTCCCGATAGCTCCCATAGAAGCCGAGATATCGACCTTCAAAGTTTGGGTTTTTTCATTTTTCGGGTATACCCCCCCGTATCAAATTTTTTCACCAAAAATTGTTTTTTTTTTGAAATCAAACTAAGTATACCAGCGTCTTATTTGGATCACCTAGATTACGAAAACACCGGGTTATAACAGGATCCGAGCAGAACTAAGGGAATGAGAGCACTTTGAAAATCCTGAAAAAGTCGTTTTCGACGTCCGTTTTTGAGGCCAAAAATGGGCATCAAAAATGCCATATCTCGGCTATCGTAAGAGCTACGACCTTGCGGATGGTCTCGTTGGATGCGGAATGACGAAAGTAAGACAAAACCGTTGGAATTTTCCCGATAGCTCCCATAGAAGCCGAGATATCGACCTTCAAAGTTTGGGTTTTTCATTTTTCGGGTATACCTCCCCGTATCAAATTTTTTCACCAAAAATTGATTTTTTTCGAAATCAAACTAAGTATACCAGCGTCTTATTTGGATCACCTAGATTACGAAAACACCGGGTTATAACAGGATCCGAGCAGAACTAAGGGAATGAGAGCACTTTGAAAATCCTGAAAAAGTCGTTTTCGACGTCCGTTTTGAGGCCAAAAATGGGCATCAAAAATGCCATATCTCGGCTATCGTAAGAGCTACAACCTTGCGGATGGTCTCGTTGGATTCAGAATGACGAAACTAAGACAAAACCGTTGGAATTTTCCCGATAGCTCCCATAGAAGCCGAGATATCGACCTTCAAAGTTTGGGTTTTTTTTATTTTTCGGGTATACCCCCCCGTATCAAATTTTTTCACCAAAAATTGATTTTTTTCGAAATCAAACTAAGTATACCAGCGTCTTATTTGGATCACCTAGATTACGAAAACACCGGGTTATAACAGGATCCGAGCAGAACTAAGGGAATGAGAGCACTTTGAAAATCCTGAAAAAGTCGTTTTCGACGTCCGTTTTTGAGGCCAAAAATGGGCATCAAAAATGCCATATCTCGGCTATCGTAAGAGCTACGACCTTGCGGATGGTCTCGTTGGATTTAGAATGACGAAACTAAGACAAAACCGTTGGAATTTTCCCGATAGCTCCCATAGAAGCCGAGATATCGACCTTCAAAGTTTGGGTTTTTTCATTTTTCGGGTATACCCCTCCGTATCAAATTTTTTCACCAAAAATTGATTTTTTTCGAAATCAAACTAAGTATACCAGCGTCTTATTTGGATCACCTAGATTACGAAAACACCGGGTTATAACAGGATCCGAGCAGAACTAAGGGAATGAGAGCACTTTGAAAATCCTGAAAAAGTCGTTTTCGACGTCCGTTTTGAGGCCAAAAATGGGCATCAAAAATGCCATATCTCGGCTATCGTAAGAGCTACAACCTTGCGGATGGTCTCGTTGGATTCAGAATGACGAAACTAAGACAAAACCGTTGGAATTTTCCCGATAGCTCCCATAGAAGCCGAGATATCGACCTTCAAAGTTTGGGTTTTTTTTATTTTTCGGGTATACCCCCCCGTATCAAATTTTTTCACCAAAAATTGATTTTTTTCGAAATCAAACTAAGTATACCAGCGTCTTATTTGGATCACCTAGATTACGAAAACACCGGGTTATAACAGGATCCGAGCAGAACTAAGGGAATGAGAGCACTTTGAAAATCCTGAAAAAGTCGTTTTCGACGTCCGTTTTTGAGGACAAAAATGGGCATCAAAAATGCCATATTTCGGCTATCGTAAAAGCTACGACCTTGCGGATGGTCTCGTTGGATTCAGAATGACGAAACTAAGACAAAACCGTTGGAATTTTCCCGATAGCTCCCATAGAAGCCGAGATATCGACCTTCAAAGTTTGGGTTTATTCATTTTTCGGGTATACCCCCCCGTATCAAATTTTTTCACCAAAAATTGATTTTTTTCGAAATCAAACTAAGTATACCAGCGTCTTATTTGGATCACCTAGATTACGAAAACACTGGGTTATAACAGGATCCGAGCAGAACTAAGGGAATGAGAGCACTTTGAAAATCCTGAAAAAGTCGTTTTCGACGTCCGTTTTTAAGGCCAAAAATGGGCATCAAAAATGCCATATCTCGGCTATCGTAAGAGCTACGACCTTGCGAATGGTCTCGTTGGATTGAGAATGACGAAACTAAGACAAAACCGTTGGAATTTTCCCGATAGCTCCCATAGAAGCCGAGATATCGACCTTCAAAGTTTGGGTTTTTTCATTTTTCGGGTATACCCCCCCGTATCAAATTTTTTCACCAAAAATTGATTTTTTTCGAAATCAAACTAAGTATACCAGCGTCTTATTTGGATCACCTAGATTACGAAAACACCGGGTTATAACAGGATCCGAGCAGAACTAAGGGAATGAGAGCACTTTGAAAATCCTGAAAAAGTCGTTTTCGACGTCCGTTTTTGAGGCCAAAAATGGGCATCAAAAATGCCATATCTCGGCTATCGTAAGAGCTACGACCTTGCGGATGGTCTCGTTGGATGCAGAATGGCGAAACTAAGACAAAACCGTTGGAATTTTCCCGATAGCTCTCATAGAAGCCGAGATATCGACCTTCAAAGTTTGGGTTTTTTCATTTTTCGGGTATACCCCCCCGTATCGAATTTTTCACCAAAAATTGATTTTTTTCGAAATCAAACTAAGTATACCAGCGTCTTATTTGGCTCACCTAGATTACGAAAACACCGGATTATAACAGGATCCGAGCAGAACTAAGGGAATGAGAGCACTTTGAAAATCCTGAAAAAGTCGTTTTCGACGTCCGTTTTTGAGGCCAAAAATGGGCATCAAAAATGCCATATCTCGGCTATCGTAAGAGCTACGACCTTGCGGATGGTCTCGTTGGATTCAGAATGACGAAACTAAGACAAAACCGTTGGAATTTTCCCGATAGCTCCCATAGAAGCCGAGATATCGACCTTCAAAATTTGGGTTTTTTCATTTTTCGGGTATACCCCCCCGTATCGAATTTTTTCACCAAAAATTGATTTTTTTCGAAGTCAAACTAAGTATACCAGCGTCTTATTCTGATCATTTAGATTACGAAAACACCGGGTTATAACAGGATCCGAGCAGAACTAAGGGAATGAGAGCACTTTGAATATCCTGAAAAAGTCGTTTTCGACGTCCGTTTTTGAGGCCAAAAATGGGCTACAAAAATGCCATATCTCGGCTCTCGTAGAAGCTACGACCTTGCGGATGGTCTCGTTGGTTTCATAAGGACGAAACTAAGACAAAACCGTTGGAATTTTCACGATAGCTCCCATAGAAGCCGAGATATGAGCCTTCAAAGTTTGGGTTTTTTCATTTTTCGGGTATACCCCCCCATAATGAATTTTTTCACCAAAAATTTATTTTTTCGAAATCAAACTAACTATACCAGCGTGTTATTCTGATCACCTAGATTACGAAAACACCGGGTTATAACAGGATCCGAGCAGAACTAAGGGAATGAGAGCACTTTGAATATCCTGAAAAAGTCGTTTTCGACGTCCGTTTTTGAGGCCAAAAATGGGCTACAAAAATGCCATATCTCGGCTCTCGTAGAAGCTACGACCTTGCGGATGGTCTCGTTGGATTCAGAATGACGAAATTAAGACAAAACCGTTGAAATTTTCCCGATAGCTCCCATAGAAGCCGAGATATCGACCTTCAAAGTTTGGGTTTTTTCATTTTTCGGGTATACCCCCCCGTATCAAATTTTTTCACCAAAAATTGATTTTTTTCGAAATCAAACTAAGTATACCAGCGTCTTATTTGGATCACCTAAATTACGAAAACACCGGGTTATAACAGGATCCGAGCAGAACTAAGGGAATGAGAGCACTTTGAAAATCCTGAAAAAGTCGTTTTCGACGTCCGTTTTTGAGGCCAAAAATGGGCATCAAAAATGCCATATCTCGGCTATCGTAAGAGCTACGACCTTGCGGATGGTCTCGTTGGATGCAGAATGGCGAAACTAAGACAAAACCGTTGGAATTTTCCCGATAGCTCCCATAGAAGCCGAGATATCGACCTTCAAAGTTTGGGTTTATTCATTTTTCGGGTATACCCCCCCGTATCAAATTTTTTCACCAAAAATTGATTTTTTTCGAAATCAAACTAAGTATACCAGCGTCTTATTTGGATCACCTAGATTACGAAAACACCGGGTTATAACAGGATCCGAGCAGAACTAAGGGAATGAGAGCACTTTGAAAGTCCTGAATAAGTCGTTTTCGACGTCCGTTTTGAGGCCAAAAATGGGCATCAAAAATGCCATATCTCGGCTATCGTAAAAGCTACGACCTTGCGGATGGTCTCGTTGGATTCAGAATGACGAAACTAAGACAAAACCGTTGGAATTTTCCCGATAGCTCCCATAGAAGCCGAGATATCGACCTTCAAAGTTTGGGTTTATTCATTTTTCGGGTATACCCCCCCGTATCAAATTTTTTCACCAAAAATTGATTTTTTTCGAAATCAAACTAAGTATACCAGCGTCTTATTTGGATCACCTAGATTACGAAAACACCGGGTTATAACAGGATCCGAGCAGAACTAAGGGAATGAGAGCACTTTGAAAGTCCTGAATAAGTCGTTTTCGACGTCCGTTTTGAGGCCAAAAATGGGCATCAAAAATGCCATATCTCGGCTATCGTAAGAGCTACGACCTTGCGGATGGTCTCGTTGGATTCAGAATGACGAAACTAAGACAAAACCGTTGGAATTTTCCCGATAGCTCCCATAGAAGCCGAGATATCGACCTTCAAAGTTTGGGTTTTTTCATTTTTCGGGTATACCCCCCCGTATCAAATTTTTTCACCAAAAATTGATTTTTTTCGAAATCAAACTAAGTATACCAGCGTCTTATTTGGATCACCTAGATTACGAAAACACCGGGTTATAACAGGATCCGAGCAGAACTAAGGGAATGAGAGCACTTTGAAAATCCTGAAAAAGTCGTTTTCGACGTCCGTTTTTAAGGCCAAAAATGGGCATCAAAAATGCCATATCTCGGCTATCGTAAGAGCTACGACCTTGCGAATGGTCTCGTTGGATTGAGAATGACGAAACTAAGACAAAACCGTTGGAATTTTCCCGATAGCTCCCATAGAAGCCGAGATATCGACCTTCAAAGTTTGGGTTTTTTCATTTTTCGGGTATACCCCCCCGTATCAAATTTTTTCACCAAAAATTGATTTTTTTCGAAATCAAACTAAGTATACCAGCGTCTTATTTGGATCACCTAAATTACGAAAACACTGGGTTATAACAGGATCCGAGCAGAACTAAGGGAATGAGAGCACTTTGAAAATCCTGAAAAAGTCGTTTTCGACGTCCGTTTTTGAGGCCAAAAATGGGCATCAAAAATGCCATATCTCGGCTATCGTAAGAGCTACGACCTTGCGGATGGTCTCGTTGGATGCAGAATGGCGAAACTAAGACAAAACCGTTGGAATTTTCCCGATAGCTCCCATAGAAGCCGAGATATCGACCTTCAAAGTTTGGGTTTTTTCATTTTTCGGGTATACCCCCCCGTATCAAATTTTTTCACCAAAAATTGATTTTTTTCGAAATCAAACTAAGTATACCAGCGTCTTATTTGGATCACCTAGATTACGAAAACACCGGGTTATAACAGGATCCGAGCAGAACTAAGGGAATGAGAGCACTTTGAAAATCCTGAAAAAGTCGTTTTCGACGTCCGTTTTTGAGGACAAAAATGGGCATCAAAAATGCCATATTTCGGCTATCGTAAAAGCTACGACCTTGCGGATGGTCTCGTTGGATTCAGAATGACGAAACTAAGACAAAACCGTTGGAATTTTCCCGATAGCTCCCATAGAAGCCGAGATATCGACCTTCAAAGTTTGGGTTTATTCATTTTTCGGGTATACCCCCCCGTATCAAATTTTTTCACCAAAAATTGATTTTTTTCGAAATCAAACTAAGTATACCAGCGTCTTATTTGGATCACCTAGATTACGAAAACACCGGGTTATAACAGGATCCGAGCAGAACTAAGGGAATGAGAGCACTTTGAAAGTCCTGAATAAGTCGTTTTCGACGTCCGTTTTGAGGCCAAAAATGGGCATCAAAAATGCCATATCTCGGCTATCGTAAGAGCTACGACCTTGCGGATGGTCTCGTTGGATTCAGAATGACGAAACTAAGACAAAACCGTTGGAATTTTCCCGATAGCTCCCACAGAAGCCGAGATATCGACCTTCAAAGTTTGGGTTTTTTCATTTTTCGGGTATACCCCCCCGTATCAAATTTTTTCACCAAAAATTGATTTTTTTCGAAATCAAACTAAGTATACCAGCGTCTTATTTGGATCACCTAGATTACGAAAACACCGGGTTATAACAGGATCCGAGCAGAACTAAGGGAATGAGAGCACTTTGAAAATCCTGAAAAAGTCGTTTTCGACGTCCGTTTTTGAGGCCAAAAATGGGCATCAAAAATGCCATATCTCGGCTATCGTAAGAGCTACGACCTTGCGGATGGTCTCGTTGGATTCAGAATGACGAAACTAAGACAAAACCGTTGGAATTTTCCCGATAGCTCCCATAGAAGCCGAGATATCGACCTTCAAAGTTTGGGTTTTTTCATTTTTCGGGTATACCCCCCCGTATCAAATTTTTTCACCAAAAATTGATTTTTTTCGAAATCAAACTAAGTATACCAGCGTCTTATTTGGATCACCTAGATTACGAAAACACCGGGTTATAACAGGATCCGAGCAGAACTAAGGGAATGAGAGCACTTTGAAAATCCTGAAAAAGTCGTTTTCGACGTCCGTTTTTGAGGCCAAAAATGGGCATCAAAAATGCCATATCTCGGCTATCGTAAGAGCTACGACCTTGCGGATGGTCTCGTTGGATTCAGAATGACGAAACTAAGACAAAACCATTGGAATTTTCCCGATAGCTCCCATAGAAGCCGAGATATCGACCTTCAAAGTTTGGGTTTTTTCATTTTTCGGGTATACCCCCCCGTATCAAATTTTTTCACCAAAAATTGATTTTTTTCGAAATCAAACTAAGTATACCAGCGTCTTATTTGGCTCACCTAGATTACGAAAACACCGGGTTATAACAGGATCCGAGCAGAACTAAGGGAATGAGAGCACTTTGAAAATCCTGAAAAAGTCGTTTTCGACGTCCGTTTTTGAGGCCAAAAATGGGCATCAAAAATGCCATATCTCGGCTATCGTAAGAGCTACGACCTTGCGGATGGTCTCGTTGGATTCAGAATGACAAAACTAAGACAAAACCGTTGGAATTTTCCCGATAGCTCCCATAGAAGCCGAGATATCGACCTTCAAAGTTTGGGTTTTTTCATTTTTCGGGTATACCCCCCCGTATCAAATTTTTTCCCCAAAAATTGATTTTTTTCGAAATCAAACTAAGTATACCAGCGTCTTATTTGGATCACCTAGATTACGAAAACACCGGGTTATAACAGGATCCGAGCAGAACTAAGGGAATGAGAGCACTTTGAAAATCCTGACAAAGTCGTTTTCGACGTCCGTTTTTGAGGACAAAAATGGGCATCAAAAATGCCATATCTCGGCTATCGTAAAAGCTACGACCTTGCGGATGGTCTCGTTGGATTCAGAATGACGAAACTAAGACAAAACCGTTGGAATTTTCCCGATAGCTCCCATAGAAGCCGAGATATCGACCTTCAAAATTTGGGTTTTTTCATTTTTCGGGTATACCCCCCCGTATCAAATTTTTCACCAAAAATTGATTTTTTTCGAAATCAAACTAAGTATACCAGCGTCTTATTTGGATCACCTAGATTACGAAAACACCGGGTTATAACAGGATCCGAGCAGAACTAAGGGAATGAGAGCACTTTGAAAATCCTGAAAAAGTCGTTTTCGACGTCCGTTTTTGAGGCCAAAAATGGGCATCAAAAATGCCATATCTCGGCTATCGTAAGAGCTACAACCTTGCGGATGGTCTCGTTGGATTCAGAATGACGAAACTAAGACAAAACCGTTGGAATTTTCCCGATAGCTCCCATAGAAGCCGAGATATCGACCTTCAAAGTTTGGGTTTTTTCATTTTTCGGGTATACCCCCCCGTATCAAATTTTTTCACCAAAAATTGATTTTTTTCGAAATCAAACTAAGTATACCAGCGTCTTATTTGGATCACCTAGATTACGAAAACACCGGGTTATAACAGGATCCGAGCAGAACTAAGGGAATGAGAGCACTTTGAAAATCCTGAAAAAGTCGTTTTCGACGTCCGTTTTTGAGGCCAAAAATGGGCTACAAAAATGCCATATCTCGGCTCTCGTAGAAGCTACGACCTTGCGGATGATCTCGTTGGATTCATAAGGACGAAACTAAGACAAAACCGTTGGAATTTTTACGATAGCTCATATAGAAGCCGAGATATGAGCCTTCAAAGTTTGGGTTTTTTCATTTTTCGGGTATACCCCCCCGTATCGAATTTTTTCACCAAAAATTGATTTTTTCGAAATCAAACTAAGTATACCAGCGTCTTATTCTGATCACCTAGATTACGAAAACACCGGGTTATAACAGGATCCGAGCAGAACTAAGGGAATGAGAGCACTTTGAAAATCCTGAAAAAGTCGTTTTCGACGTCCGTTTTTGAGGCCAAAAATGGGCTACAAAAATGCCATATCTCGGCTCTCGTAGAAGCTACGACCTTGCGGATAGTCTCGTTGGATTCAGAAGGACGAAACTAAGACAAAACCGTTGGAATTTTCCCGATAGCTCATATAGAAGCCGAGATATGAGCCTCCAAAGTTTGGGTTTTTTCATTTTTCGGGTATACCCCCCCGTATCGAATTTTTTCACCAAAAATTGATTTTTTCGAAATCAAACTAACTATACCAGCGTGTTATTCTGATCACCTAGATTACGAAAACACCGGGTTATAACAGGATCCGAGCAGAACTAAGGGAATGAGAGCACTTTGAAAATCCTGAAAAAGTCGTTTTCGACGTTCGTTTTTGAGGCCAAAAATGGGCTACAAAAATGCCATATCTCGGCTCTCGTAGAAGCTACGACCTTGCGGATAGTCTTGTTGGATTCAGAAGGACGAAACTAAGACAAAACCGTTGGAATTTTTCCGATAGCTCCCATAGAAGCCGAGATATCGACCTTCAAAGTTTGGGTTTTTTAATTTTTCGGGTATACCCCCCCGTATCAAATTTTTTCACCAAAAATTGATTTTTTTCGAAATCAAACTAAGTATACCAGCGTCTTATTTGGATCACCTAGATTACGAAAACACCGGGTTATAACAGGATCCGAGCAGAACTAAGGGAATGAGAGCACTTTGAAAATCCTGAAAAAGTCGTTTTCGACGTCCGTTTTTGAGGCCAAAAATGGGCATCAAAAATGCCATATCTCGGCTATCGTAAAAGCTACAACCTTGCGGATGGTCTCGTTGGATTCAGAATGACGAAACTAAGACAAAAATGTTTGAATTTTCCCGATAGCTCTTATAGAAGCCGAGATATCGACCTTCAAAGTTTGGGTTTTTTCATTTTTCGGGTATACCCCCCCGTATCAAATTTTTTCACTAAAAATTGTTTTTTTTCGAAATCAAACTAAGTATACCAGCGTCTTATTTGGATCACCTAGATTACGAAAACACCGGGTTATAACAGGATCCGAGCAGAACTAAGGGAATGAGAGCACTTTGAAAATCCTGAAAAAGTCGTTTTCGACGTCCGTTTTTGAGGCCAAAAATGGGCATCAAAAATACCATATCTCGGCTATCGTAAGAGCTACGACCTTGCGGATGGTCTCGTTGGATGCAGAATGACGAAACTAAGACAAAACCGTTGGAATTTTCCCGATAGCTCCCATAGAAGCCGAGATATCGACCTTCAAAGTTTGGGTTTTTTCATTTTTCGGGTATACCCCCCCGTATCAAATTTTTTCACCAAAAATTGATTTTTTTCGAAATCAAACTAAGTATACCAGCGTCTTATTTGGATCACCTAGATTACGAAAACACCGTGTTATAACAGGATCCGAGCAGAACTAAGGGAATGAGAGCACTTTGAAAATCCTGAAAAAGTCGTTTTCGACGTCCGTTTTTGAGGACAAAAATGGGCATCAAAAATGCCATATCTCGGCTATCGTAAGAGCTACGACCTTGCGGATGGTCTCGTTGGATGCAGAATGACGAAACTAAGACAAAACCGTTGGAATTTTCCCGATAGCTCCCATAGAAGCCGAGATATCGACCTTCAAAGTTTGGGTTTTTTCATTTTTCGGGTATACCCCCCCGTAACAAATTTTTTCACCAAAAATTGATTTTTTTCAAAATCAAACTAAGTATACCAGCGTCTTATTTGGATCACAAAACTCCGGGTTATAACAGGATCCGAGCAGAACTAAGGGAATGAGAGCACTTTGAAAATCCTGAAAAAGTCGTTTTCGACGTCCGTTTTTGAGGCCAAAAATGGGCATCAAAAATGCCATATCTCGGCTATCGTAAGAGCTACGACCTTGCGGATGGTCTCGTTGGATTCAGAATGACGAAATTAAGACAAAACCGTTGAAATTTTCCCGATAGCTCCCATAGAAGCCGAGATATCGACCTTCAAAGTTTGGGTTTTTTCATTTTTCGGGTATACCCCCCCGTATCAAATTTTTTCACTAAAAATTGTTTTTTTTCGAAATCAAACTAAGTATACCAGCGTCTTATTTGGATCACCTAGATTACGAAAACACCGGGTTATAACAGGATCCGAGCAGAACTAAGGGAATGAGAGCACTTTGAAAATCCTGAAAAAGTCGTTTTCGACGTCCGTTTTTGAGGCCAAAAATGGGCATCAAAAATGCCATATCTCGGCTATCGTAAAAGCTACAACCTTGCGGATGGTCTCGTTGGATTCAGAATGACGAAACTAAGACAAAAATGTTTGAATTTTCCCGATAGCTCTTATAGAAGCCGAGATATCGACCTTCAAAGTTTGGGTTTTTTCATTTTTCGGGTATACCCCCCCGTATCAAATTTTTTCACTAAAAATTGTTTTTTTTCGAAATCAAACTAAGTATACCAGCGTCTTATTTGGATCACCTAGATTACGAAAACACCGGGTTATAACAGGATCCGAGCAGAACTAAGGGAATGAGAGCACTTTGAAAATCCTGAAAAAGTCGTTTTCGACGTCCGTTTTTGAGGCCAAAAATGGGCATCAAAAATACCATATCTCGGCTATCGTAAGAGCTACGACCTTGCGGATGGTCTCGTTGGATGCAGAATGACGAAACTAAGACAAAACCGTTGGAATTTTCCCGATAGCTCCCATAGAAGCCGAGATATCGACCTTCAAAGTTTGGGTTTTTTCATTTTTCGGGTATACCCCCCCGTATCAAATTTTTTCACCAAAAATTGATTTTTTTCGAAATCAAACTAAGTATACCAGCGTCTTATTTGGATCACCTAGATTACGAAAACACCGTGTTATAACAGGATCCGAGCAGAACTAAGGGAATGAGAGCACTTTGAAAATCCTGAAAAAGTCGTTTTCGACGTCCGTTTTTGAGGACAAAAATGGGCATCAAAAATGCCATATCTCGGCTATCGTAAGAGCTACGACCTTGCGGATGGTCTCGTTGGATGCAGAATGACGAAACTAAGACAAAACCGTTGGAATTTTCCCGATAGCTCCCATAGAAGCCGAGATATCGACCTTCAAAGTTTGGGTTTTTTCATTTTTCGGGTATACCCCCCCGTAACAAATTTTTTCACCAAAAATTGATTTTTTTCAAAATCAAACTAAGTATACCAGCGTCTTATTTGGATCACAAAACTCCGGGTTATAACAGGATCCGAGCAGAACTAAGGGAATGAGAGCACTTTGAAAATCCTGAAAAAGTCGTTTTCGACGTCCGTTTTTGAGGCCAAAAATGGGCATCAAAAATGCCATATCTCGGCTATCGTAAGAGCTACGACCTTGCGGATGGTCTCGTTGGATTCAGAATGACGAAATTAAGACAAAACCGTTGAAATTTTCCCGATAGCTCCCATAGAAGCCGAGATATCGACCTTCAAAGTTTGGGTTTTTTCATTTTTCGGGTATACCCCCCCGTATCAAATTTTTTCACTAAAAATTGTTTTTTTTCGAAATCAAACTAAGTATACCAGCGTCTTATTTGGATCACCTAGATTACGAAAACACCGGGTTATAACAGGATCCGAGCAGAACTAAGGGAATGAGAGCACTTTGAAAATCCTGAAAAAGTCGTTTTCGACGTCCGTTTTTGAGGCCAAAAATGGGCATCAAAAATGCCATATCTCGGCTATCGTAAGAGCTACGACCTTGCGGATGGTCTCGTTGGATGCAGAATGACGAAACTAAGACAAAACCGTTGGAATTTTCCCGATAGCTCCCATAGAAGCCGAGATATCGACCTTCAAAGTTTGGGTTTTTTCATTTTTCGGGTATACCCCCCCGTATCAAATTTTTTCACCAAAAATTGATTTTTTTCGAAATCAAACTAAGTATACCAGCGTCTTATTTGGATCACCTAGATTACGAAAACACCGGGTTATAACAGGATCCGAGCAGAACTAAGGGAATGAGAGCACTTTGAAAATCCTGAAAAAGTCGTTTTCGACGTCCGTTTTTGAGGCCAAAAATGGGCTACAAAAATGCCATATCTCGGCTCTCGTAGAAGCTACGACCTTGCGGATGGTCTCGTTGGATTCATAAGGACGAAACTAAGACAAAACCGTTGGAATTTTTACGATAGCTCATATAGAAGCCGAGATATGAGCCTTCAAAGTTTGGGTTTTTTCATTTTTCGGGTATACCCCCCCGTATCGAATTTTTTCACCAAAAATTGATTTTTTCGAAATCAAACTAAGTATACCAGCGTCTTATTCTGATCACCTAGATTACGAAAACACCGGGTTATAACAGGATCCGAGCAGAACTAAGGGAATGAGAGCACTTTGAATATCCTGAAAAAGTCGTTTTCGACGTCCGTTTTTGAGGCCAAAAATGGGCATCAAAAATGCCATATCTCGGCTATCGTAAGAGCTACGACCTTGCGGATGGTCTCGTTGGATGCAGAATGACGAAACTAAGACAAAACCGTTGGAATTTTCCCGATAGCTCCCATAGAAGCCGAGATATCGACCTTCAAAGTTTGGGTTTTTTCATTTTTCGGGTATACCCCCCCGTAACAAATTTTTTCACCAAAAATTGATTTTTTTCAAAATCAAACTAAGTATACCAGCGTCTTATTTGGATCACCTAGATTACGAAAACTTCGGGTTATAACAGGATCCGAGCAGAACTAAGGGAATGAGAGCACTTTGAAAATCCTGAAAAAGTCGTTTTCGACGTCCGTTTTTGAGGCCAAAAATGGGCATCAAAAATACCATATCTCGGCTATCGTAAGAGCTACGACCTTGCGGATGGTCTCGTTGGATGCAGAATGACGAAACTAAGACAAAACCGTTGGAATTTTCCCGATAGCTCCCATAGAAGCCGAGATATCGACCTTCAAAGTTTGGGTTTTTTCATTTTTCGGGTATACCCCCCCGTATCAAATTTTTTCACCAAAAATTGATTTTTTTCAAAATCAAACTAAGTATACCAGCGTCTTATTTGGATCACCTAGATTACGAAAACTTCGGGTTATAACAGGATCCGAGCAGAACTAAGGGAATGAGAGCACTTTGAAAATCCTGAAAAAGTCGTTTTCGACGTCCGTTTTTGAGGCCAAAAATGGGCATCAAAAATACCATATCTCGGCTATCGTAAGAGCTACGACCTTGCGGATGGTCTCGTTGGATGCAGAATGACGAAACTAAGACAAAACCGTTGGAATTTTCCCGATAGCTCCCATAGAAGCCGAGATATCGACCTTCAAAGTTTGGGTTTTTTCATTTTTCGGGTATACCCCCCCGTATCAAATTTTTTCACCAAAAATTGATTTTTTTCGAAATCAAACTAAGTATACCAGCGTCTTATTTGGATCACCTAGATTACGAAAACAACGGGTTATAACAGGATCCGAGCAGAACTAAGGGAATGAGAGCACTTTGAAAATCCTGAAAAAGTCGTTTTCGACGTCCGTTTTTGAGGCCAAAAATGGGCATCAAAAATGCCATATCTCGGCTATCGTAAGAGCTACGACCTTGCGGATGGTCTCGTTGGATTCAGAATGACGAAATTAAGACAAAACCGTTGAAATTTTCCCGATAGCTCCCATAGAAGCCGAGATATCGACCTTCAAAGTTTGGGTTTTTTCATTTTTCGGGTATACCCCCCCGTATCAAATTTTTTCACCAAAAATTGTTTTTTTTTGAAATCAAACTAAGTATACCAGCGTCTTATTTGGATCACCTAGATTACGAAAACACCGGGTTATAACAGGATCCGAGCAGAACTAAGGGAATGAGAGCACTTTGAAAATCCTGAAAAAGTCGTTTTCGACGTCCGTTTTTGAGGCCAAAAATGGGCATCAAAAATGCCATATCTCGGCTATCGTAAGAGCTACGACCTTGCGGATGGTCTCGTTGGATGCGGAATGACGAAAGTAAGACAAAACCGTTGGAATTTTCCCGATAGCTCCCATAGAAGCCGAGATATCGACCTTCAAAGTTTGGGTTTTTCATTTTTCGGGTATACCTCCCCGTATCAAATTTTTTCACCAAAAATTGATTTTTTTCGAAATCAAACTAAGTATACCAGCGTCTTATTTGGATCACCTAGATTACGAAAACACCGGGTTATAACAGGATCCGAGCAGAACTAAGGGAATGAGAGCACTTTGAAAATCCTGAAAAAGTCGTTTTCGACGTCCGTTTTGAGGCCAAAAATGGGCATCAAAAATGCCATATCTCGGCTATCGTAAGAGCTACAACCTTGCGGATGGTCTCGTTGGATTCAGAATGACGAAACTAAGACAAAACCGTTGGAATTTTCCCGATAGCTCCCATAGAAGCCGAGATATCGACCTTCAAAGTTTGGGTTTTTTTTATTTTTCGGGTATACCCCCCCGTATCAAATTTTTTCACCAAAAATTGATTTTTTTCGAAATCAAACTAAGTATACCAGCGTCTTATTTGGATCACCTAGATTACGAAAACACCGGGTTATAACAGGATCCGAGCAGAACTAAGGGAATGAGAGCACTTTGAAAATCCTGAAAAAGTCGTTTTCGACGTCCGTTTTTGAGGCCAAAAATGGGCATCAAAAATGCCATATCTCGGCTATCGTAAGAGCTACGACCTTGCGGATGGTCTCGTTGGATTTAGAATGACGAAACTAAGACAAAACCGTTGGAATTTTCCCGATAGCTCCCATAGAAGCCGAGATATCGACCTTCAAAGTTTGGGTTTTTTCATTTTTCGGGTATACCCCTCCGTATCAAATTTTTTCACCAAAAATTGATTTTTTTCGAAATCAAACTAAGTATACCAGCGTCTTATTTGGATCACCTAGATTACGAAAACACCGGGTTATAACAGGATCCGAGCAGAACTAAGGGAATGAGAGCACTTTGAAAATCCTGAAAAAGTCGTTTTCGACGTCCGTTTTGAGGCCAAAAATGGGCATCAAAAATGCCATATCTCGGCTATCGTAAGAGCTACAACCTTGCGGATGGTCTCGTTGGATTCAGAATGACGAAACTAAGACAAAACCGTTGGAATTTTCCCGATAGCTCCCATAGAAGCCGAGATATCGACCTTCAAAGTTTGGGTTTTTTTTATTTTTCGGGTATACCCCCCCGTATCAAATTTTTTCACCAAAAATTGATTTTTTTCGAAATCAAACTAAGTATACCAGCGTCTTATTTGGATCACCTAGATTACGAAAACACCGGGTTATAACAGGATCCGAGCAGAACTAAGGGAATGAGAGCACTTTGAAAATCCTGAAAAAGTCGTTTTCGACGTCCGTTTTTGAGGACAAAAATGGGCATCAAAAATGCCATATTTCGGCTATCGTAAAAGCTACGACCTTGCGGATGGTCTCGTTGGATTCAGAATGACGAAACTAAGACAAAACCGTTGGAATTTTCCCGATAGCTCCCATAGAAGCCGAGATATCGACCTTCAAAGTTTGGGTTTATTCATTTTTCGGGTATACCCCCCCGTATCAAATTTTTTCACCAAAAATTGATTTTTTTCGAAATCAAACTAAGTATACCAGCGTCTTATTTGGATCACCTAGATTACGAAAACACTGGGTTATAACAGGATCCGAGCAGAACTAAGGGAATGAGAGCACTTTGAAAATCCTGAAAAAGTCGTTTTCGACGTCCGTTTTTAAGGCCAAAAATGGGCATCAAAAATGCCATATCTCGGCTATCGTAAGAGCTACGACCTTGCGAATGGTCTCGTTGGATTGAGAATGACGAAACTAAGACAAAACCGTTGGAATTTTCCCGATAGCTCCCATAGAAGCCGAGATATCGACCTTCAAAGTTTGGGTTTTTTCATTTTTCGGGTATACCCCCCCGTATCAAATTTTTTCACCAAAAATTGATTTTTTTCGAAATCAAACTAAGTATACCAGCGTCTTATTTGGATCACCTAGATTACGAAAACACCGGGTTATAACAGGATCCGAGCAGAACTAAGGGAATGAGAGCACTTTGAAAATCCTGAAAAAGTCGTTTTCGACGTCCGTTTTTGAGGCCAAAAATGGGCATCAAAAATGCCATATCTCGGCTATCGTAAGAGCTACGACCTTGCGGATGGTCTCGTTGGATGCAGAATGGCGAAACTAAGACAAAACCGTTGGAATTTTCCCGATAGCTCTCATAGAAGCCGAGATATCGACCTTCAAAGTTTGGGTTTTTTCATTTTTCGGGTATACCCCCCCGTATCGAATTTTTCACCAAAAATTGATTTTTTTCGAAATCAAACTAAGTATACCAGCGTCTTATTTGGCTCACCTAGATTACGAAAACACCGGATTATAACAGGATCCGAGCAGAACTAAGGGAATGAGAGCACTTTGAAAATCCTGAAAAAGTCGTTTTCGACGTCCGTTTTTGAGGCCAAAAATGGGCATCAAAAATGCCATATCTCGGCTATCGTAAGAGCTACGACCTTGCGGATGGTCTCGTTGGATTCAGAATGACGAAACTAAGACAAAACCGTTGGAATTTTCCCGATAGCTCCCATAGAAGCCGAGATATCGACCTTCAAAATTTGGGTTTTTTCATTTTTCGGGTATACCCCCCCGTATCGAATTTTTTCACCAAAAATTGATTTTTTTCGAAGTCAAACTAAGTATACCAGCGTCTTATTCTGATCATTTAGATTACGAAAACACCGGGTTATAACAGGATCCGAGCAGAACTAAGGGAATGAGAGCACTTTGAATATCCTGAAAAAGTCGTTTTCGACGTCCGTTTTTGAGGCCAAAAATGGGCTACAAAAATGCCATATCTCGGCTCTCGTAGAAGCTACGACCTTGCGGATGGTCTCGTTGGTTTCATAAGGACGAAACTAAGACAAAACCGTTGGAATTTTCACGATAGCTCCCATAGAAGCCGAGATATGAGCCTTCAAAGTTTGGGTTTTTTCATTTTTCGGGTATACCCCCCCATAATGAATTTTTTCACCAAAAATTTATTTTTTCGAAATCAAACTAACTATACCAGCGTGTTATTCTGATCACCTAGATTACGAAAACACCGGGTTATAACAGGATCCGAGCAGAACTAAGGGAATGAGAGCACTTTGAATATCCTGAAAAAGTCGTTTTCGACGTCCGTTTTTGAGGCCAAAAATGGGCTACAAAAATGCCATATCTCGGCTCTCGTAGAAGCTACGACCTTGCGGATGGTCTCGTTGGATTCAGAATGACGAAATTAAGACAAAACCGTTGAAATTTTCCCGATAGCTCCCATAGAAGCCGAGATATCGACCTTCAAAGTTTGGGTTTTTTCATTTTTCGGGTATACCCCCCCGTATCAAATTTTTTCACCAAAAATTGATTTTTTTCGAAATCAAACTAAGTATACCAGCGTCTTATTTGGATCACCTAAATTACGAAAACACCGGGTTATAACAGGATCCGAGCAGAACTAAGGGAATGAGAGCACTTTGAAAATCCTGAAAAAGTCGTTTTCGACGTCCGTTTTTGAGGCCAAAAATGGGCATCAAAAATGCCATATCTCGGCTATCGTAAGAGCTACGACCTTGCGGATGGTCTCGTTGGATGCAGAATGGCGAAACTAAGACAAAACCGTTGGAATTTTCCCGATAGCTCCCATAGAAGCCGAGATATCGACCTTCAAAGTTTGGGTTTATTCATTTTTCGGGTATACCCCCCCGTATCAAATTTTTTCACCAAAAATTGATTTTTTTCGAAATCAAACTAAGTATACCAGCGTCTTATTTGGATCACCTAGATTACGAAAACACCGGGTTATAACAGGATCCGAGCAGAACTAAGGGAATGAGAGCACTTTGAAAATCCTGAAAAAGTCGTTTTCGACGTCCGTTTTTGAGGCCAAAAATGGGCATCAAAAATGCCATATCTCGGCTATCGTAAGAGCTACGACCTTGCGGATGGTCTCGTTGGATTCAGAATGACAAAACTAAGACAAAACCGTTGGAATTTTCCCGATAGCTCCCATAGAAGCCGAGATATCGACCTTCAAAGTTTGGGTTTTTTCATTTTTCGGGTATACCCCCCCGTATCAAATTTTTTCCCCAAAAATTGATTTTTTTCGAAATCAAACTAAGTATACCAGCGTCTTATTTGGATCACCTAGATTACGAAAACACCGGGTTATAACAGGATCCGAGCAGAACTAAGGGAATGAGAGCACTTTGAAAATCCTGACAAAGTCGTTTTCGACGTCCGTTTTTGAGGACAAAAATGGGCATCAAAAATGCCATATCTCGGCTATCGTAAAAGCTACGACCTTGCGGATGGTCTCGTTGGATTCAGAATGACGAAACTAAGACAAAACCGTTGGAATTTTCCCGATAGCTCCCATAGAAGCCGAGATATCGACCTTCAAAATTTGGGTTTTTTCATTTTTCGGGTATACCCCCCCGTATCAAATTTTTCACCAAAAATTGATTTTTTTCGAAATCAAACTAAGTATACCAGCGTCTTATTTGGATCACCTAGATTACGAAAACACCGGGTTATAACAGGATCCGAGCAGAACTAAGGGAATGAGAGCACTTTGAAAATCCTGAAAAAGTCGTTTTCGACGTCCGTTTTTGAGGCCAAAAATGGGCATCAAAAATGCCATATCTCGGCTATCGTAAGAGCTACAACCTTGCGGATGGTCTCGTTGGATTCAGAATGACGAAACTAAGACAAAACCGTTGGAATTTTCCCGATAGCTCCCATAGAAGCCGAGATATCGACCTTCAAAGTTTGGGTTTTTTCATTTTTCGGGTATACCCCCCCGTATCAAATTTTTTCACCAAAAATTGATTTTTTTCGAAATCAAACTAAGTATACCAGCGTCTTATTTGGATCACCTAGATTACGAAAACACCGGGTTATAACAGGATCCGAGCAGAACTAAGGGAATGAGAGCACTTTGAAAATCCTGAAAAAGTCGTTTTCGACGTCCGTTTTTAAGGCCAAAAATGGGCATCAAAAATGCCATATCTCGGCTATCGTAAGAGCTACGACCTTGCGAATGGTCTCGTTGGATTGAGAATGACGAAACTAAGACAAAACCGTTGGAATTTTCCCGATAGCTCCCATAGAAGCCGAGATATCGACCTTCAAAGTTTGGGTTTTTTCATTTTTCGGGTATACCCCCCCGTATCAAATTTTTTCACCAAAAATTGATTTTTTTCGAAATCAAACTAAGTATACCAGCGTCTTATTTGGATCACCTAAATTACGAAAACACCGGGTTATAACAGGATCCGAGCAGAACTAAGGGAATGAGAGCACTTTGAAAATCCTGAAAAAGTCGTTTTCGACGTCCGTTTTTGAGGCCAAAAATGGGCATCAAAAATGCCATATCTCGGCTATCGTAAGAGCTACGACCTTGCGGATGGTCTCGTTGGATTCAGAATGACGAAACTAAGACAAAACCGTTGGAATTTTCCCGATAGCTCCCATAGAAGCCGAGATATCGACCTTCAAAGTTTGGGTTTTTTCATTTTTCGGGTATACCCCCCCGTATCAAATTTTTTCACCAAAAATTGATTTTTTTCGAAATCAAACTAAGTATACCAGCGTCTTATTTGGATCACCTAGATTACGAAAACACCGGGTTATAACAGGATCCGAGCAGAACTAAGGGAATGAGAGCACTTTGAAAATCCTGAAAAAGTCGTTTTCGACGTCCGTTTTTGAGGCCAAAAATGGGCATCAAAAATGCCATATCTCGGCTATCGTAGAAGCTACGACCTTGCGGATGGTCTCGTTGGATTCATAAGGACGAAACTAAGACAAAACCGTTGGAATTTTCACGATAGCTCATATAGAAGCCGAGATATGAGCCTTCAAAGTTTGGGTTTTTTCATTTTTCGGGTATACCCCCCCGTATCGAATTTTTTCACCAAAAATTGATTTTTTTCGAAGTCAAACTAAGTATACCAGCGTCTTATTCTGATCATTTAGATTACGAAAACACCGGGTTATAACAGGATCCGAGCAGAACTAAGGGAATGAGAGCACTTTGAAAATCCTAAAAAAGTCGTTTTCGACGTCCGTTTTTGAGGCCAAAAATGGGCATCAAAAATGCCATATCTCGGCTATCGTAGAAGCTACGACCTTGCGGATGGTCTCGTTGGATTCATAAGGACGAAACTAAGACAAAACCGTTGGAATTTTCACGATAGCTCATATAGAAGCCGAGATATGAGCCTTCAAAGTTTGGGTTTTTTCATTTTTCGGGTATACCCATTTTTCGGGTATACCCCCCCGTATCGAATTTTTTCACCAAAAATTGATTTTTTCGAAATCAAACTAAGTATACCAGCGTCTTATTCTGATCACCTAGATTACGAAAACACCGGGTTATAACAGGATCCGAGCAGAACTAAGGGAATGAGAGCACTTTGAAAATCCTGAAAAAGTCGTTTTCGACGTCCGTTTTTGAGGCCAAAAATGGGCTACAAAAATGCCATATCTCGGCTCTCGTAGAAGCTACGACCTTGCGGATAGTCTCGTTGGATTCAGAAGGACGAAACTAAGACAAAACCGTTGGAATTTTCCCGATAGCTCATATAGAAGCCGAGATATGAGCCTCCAAAGTTTGGGTTTTTTCATTTTTCAGGTATACCCCCCCGTATCGAATTTTTTCACCAAAAATTGATTTTTTTCGAAATCAAACTAAGTATACCAGCGTCTTATTTGGATCACCTAGATTACGAAAACACCGGGTTATAACAGGATCCGAGCAGAACTAAGGGAATGAGAGCACTTTGAAAATCATGAAAAAGTCGTTTTCGACGTCCGTTTTTGAGGACAAAAATGGGCATCAAAAATGCCATATCTCGGCTATCGTAAGAGCTACGACCTTGCGGATGGTCTCGTTGGATGCAGAATGACGAAACTAAGACAAAACCGTTGGAATTTTCCCGATAGCTCCCATAGAAGCCGAGATATCGACCTTCAAAGTTTGGGTTTTTTCATTTTTCAGGTATACCCCCCCGTATCAAATTTTTTCACCAAAAATTGATTTTTTTCGAAATCAAACTAAGTATACCAGCGTCTTATTTGGATCACCTAGATTACGAAAACACCGGGTTATAACAGGATCCGAGCAGAACTAAGGGAATGAGAGCACTTTGAAAATCCTGAAAAAGTCGTTTTCGACGTCCGTTTTTGAGGACAAAAATGGGCATCAAAAATGCCATATCTCGGCTATCGTAAGAGCTACGACCTTGCGGATGGTCTCGTTGGATTCAGAATGACGAAACTAAGACAAAACCGTTAGAATTTTCCCGATAGCTCCCATAGAAGCCGAGATATCGACCTTCAAAGTTTGGGTTTTTTCATTTTTCGGGTATACCCCCCCGTATCAAATTTTTTCACCAAAAATTGATTTTTTTCGAAATCAAACTAAGTATACCAGCGTCTTATTTGGATCACCTAGATTACGAAAACACCGGGTTATAACAGGATCCGAGCAGAACTAAGGGAATGAGAGCACTTTGAAAATCCTGAAAAAGTCGTTTTCGACGTCCGTTTTTAAGGCCAAAAATGGGCATCAAAAATGCCATATCTCGGCTATCGTAAGAGCTACGACCTTGCGAATGGTCTCGTTGGATTCAGAATGACGAAACTAAGACAAAACCGTTGGAATTTTCCCGATAGCTCCCATAGAAGCAGAGATATCGACCTTCAAAGTTTGGGTTTTTTTTATTTTTCGGATATACCCCCCCGTATCAAATTTTTTCACCAAAAATTGATTTTTTTCGAAATCAAACTAAGTATACCAGCGTCTTATTTGGATCACCTAGATTACGAAAACACCGGGTTATAACAGGATCCGAGCAGAACTAAGGGAATGAGAGCACTTTGAAAATCCTGAAAAAGTCGTTTTCGACGTCCGTTTTTGAGGCCAAAAATGGGCATCAAAAATGCCATATCTCGGCTATCGTAAGAGCTACGACCTTGCGGATGGTCTCGTTGGATTCAGAATGACGAAACTAAGACAAAACCGTTGGAATTTTCCCGATAGCTCCGATAGAAGCCGAGATATCGACCTTCAAAGTTTGAGTTTTTTCATTTTTCGGGTATACCCCCCCGTATCAAATTTTTTCACCAAAAATTGATTTTTTTCGAAATCAAACTAAGTACACCAGCGTCTTATTTGGATCACCTAGATTACGAAAACACCGGGTTATAACAGGATCCGAGCAGAACTAAGGGAATGAGAGCACTTTGAAAATCCTGAAAAAGTCGTTTTCGACGTCCGTTTTTGAGGCCAAAAATGGGCATCAAAAATGCCATATCTCGGCTATCGTAAGAGCTACGACCTTGCGGATGGTCTCGTTGGATTCAGAATGACGAAACTAAGACAAAACCGTTGGAATTTTCCCGATAGCTCCCATAGAAGCCGAGATATCGACCTTCAAAGTTTGGGTTTTTTCATTTTTCGGGTATACCCCCCCGTATCAAATTTTTTCACCAAAAATTGATTTTTTTCGAAATCAAACTAAGTATACCAGCGTCTTATTTGGATCACCTAGATTACGAAAACACCGGGTTATAACAGGATCCGAGCAGAACTAAGGGAATGAGAGCACTTTGAAAATCCTGAAAAAGTCGTTTTCGACGTCCGTTTTTGAGGCCAAAAATGGGCATCAAAAATGCCATATCTCGGCTATCGTAGAAGCTACGACCTTGCGGATGGTCTCGTTGGATTCATAAGGACGAAACTAAGACAAAACCGTTGGAATTTTCACGATAGCTCATATAGAAGCCGAGATATGAGCCTTCAAAGTTTGGGTTTTTTCATTTTTCGGGTATACCCCCCCGTATCGAATTTTTTCACCAAAAATTGATTTTTTTCGAAGTCAAACTAAGTATACCAGCGTCTTATTCTGATCATTTAGATTACGAAAACACCGGGTTATAACAGGATCCGAGCAGAACTAAGGGAATGAGAGCACTTTGAAAATCCTAAAAAAGTCGTTTTCGACGTCCGTTTTTGAGGCCAAAAATGGGCATCAAAAATGCCATATCTCGGCTATCGTAGAAGCTACGACCTTGCGGATGGTCTCGTTGGATTCATAAGGACGAAACTAAGACAAAACCGTTAGAATTTTCCCGATAGCTCCCATAGAAGCCGAGATATCGACCTTCAAAGTTTGGGTTTTTTCATTTTTCGGGTATACCCCCCCGTATCAAATTTTTTCACCAAAAATTGATTTTTTTCGAAATCAAACTAAGTATACCAGCGTCTTATTTGGATCACCTAGATTACGAAAACACCGGGTTATAACAGGATCCGAGCAGAACTAAGGGAATGAGAGCACTTTGAAAATCCTGAAAAAGTCGTTTTCGACGTCCGTTTTTGAGGCCAAAAATGGGCTACAAAAATGCCATATCTCGGCTCTCGTAGAAGCTACGACCTTGCGGATAGTCTCGTTGGATTCAGAAGGACGAAACTAAGACAAAACCGTTGGAATTTTCCCGATAGCTCATATAGAAGCCGAGATATGAGCCTCCAAAGTTTGGGTTTTTTCATTTTTCAGGTATACCCCCCCGTATCGAATTTTTTCACCAAAAATTGATTTTTTTCGAAATCAAACTAAGTATACCAGCGTCTTATTTGGATCACCTAGATTACGAAAACACCGGGTTATAACAGGATCCGAGCAGAACTAAGGGAATGAGAGCACTTTGAAAATCATGAAAAAGTCGTTTTCGACGTCCGTTTTTGAGGACAAAAATGGGCATCAAAAATGCCATATCTCGGCTATCGTAAGAGCTACGACCTTGCGGATGGTCTCGTTGGATTCAGAATGACGAAACTAAGACAAAACCGTTGGAATTTTCCCGATAGCTCCGATAGAAGCCGAGATATCGACCTTCAAAGTTTGAGTTTTTTCATTTTTCGGGTATACCCCCCCCGTATCAAATTTTTTCACCAAAAATTGATTTTTTTCGAAATCAAACTAAGTACACCAGCGTCTTATTTGGATCACCTAGATTACGAAAACACCGGGTTATAACAGGATCCGAGCAGAACTAAGGGAATGAGAGCACTTTGAAAATCCTGAAAAAGTCGTTTTCGACGTCCGTTTTTGAGGCCAAAAATGGGCATCAAAAATGCCATATCTCGGCTATCGTAAGAGCTACGACCTTGCGGATGGTCTCGTTGGATTCAGAATGACGAAACTAAGACAAAACCGTTGGAATTTTCCCGATAGCTCCCATAGAAGCCGAGATATCGACCTTCAAAGTTTGGGTTTTTTCATTTTTCGGGTATACCCCCCCGTATCAAATTTTTTCACCAAAAATTGATTTTTTTCGAAATCAAACTAAGTATACCAGCGTCTTATTTGGATCACCTAGATTACGAAAACACCGGGTTATAACAGGATCCGAGCAGAACTAAGGGAATGAGAGCACTTTGAAAATCCTGAAAAAGTCGTTTTCGACGTCCGTTTTTGAGGCCAAAAATGGGCATCAAAAATGCCATATCTCGGCTATCGTAAGAGCTACGACCTTGCGGATGGTCTCGTTGGATTCAGAATGACGAAACTAAGACAAAACTGTTGGAATTTTCCCGATAGCTCCCATAGAAGCCGAGATATCGACCTTCAAAATTTGGGTTTTTTCATTTTTCGGGTATACCCCCCCGTATCAAATTTTTTCACCAAAAATTGATTTTTTTCGAAGTCAAACTAAGTATACCAGCGTCTTATTCTGATCATTTAGATTACGAAATCACCGGGTTATAACAGGATCCGAGCAGAACTAAGGGAATGAGAGCACTTTGAAAATCCTGAAAAAGTCGTTTTCGACGTCCGTTTTTGAGGCCAAAAATGGGCTACAAAAATGCCATATCTCGGCTATCGTAGAAGCTACGACCTTGCGGATGGTCTCGTTGGATTCAGAAGGACAAAACTAAGACAAAACCGTTGGAATTTTCCCGATAGCTCCAATAGAAGCCGAGATATAAGCCTTCAAAGTTTGGGTTTTTTCATTTTTCGGGTATACCCCCCCGTATCGAATTTTTTCACCAAAAATTTATTTTTTTCAAAGTCAAACTAAGTATACCAGCGTCTTATTCTGATCATTTAGATTACGAAATCACCGGGTTATAACAGGATCCGAGCAGAACTAAGGGAATGAGAGCACTTTGAAAATCCTGAAAAAGTCGTTTTCGACGTCCGTTTTTGAGGCCAAAAATGGGCTACAAAAATGCCATATCTCGGCTCTCGTAGAAGCTACGACCTTGCGGATAGTCTCGTTGGATTCAGAAGGACGAAACTAAGACAAAACCGTTGGAATTTTCCCGATAGCTCATATAGAAGCCGAGATATGAGCCTCCAAAGTTTGGGTTTTTTCATTTTTCGGGTATACCCCCCCGTATCAAATTTTTTCACCAAAAATTGATTTTTTTCGAAATCAAACTAAGTATACCAGCGTCTTATTTGGATCACCTAGATTACGAAAACACCGGGTTATAACAGGATCCGAGCAGAACTAAGGGAATGAGAGCACTTTGAAAATCCTGAAAAAGTCGTTTTCGACGTCCGTTTTTAAGGCCAAAAATGGGCATCAAAAATGCCATATCTCGGCTATCGTAAGAGCTACGACCTTGCGAATGGTCTCGTTGGATTCAGAATGACGAAACTAAGACAAAACCGTTGGAATTTTCCCGATAGCTCCCATAGAAGCCGAGGTATCGACCTTCAAAGTTTGGGTTTTTTCATTTTTCAGGTATACCCCCCCGTATCAAATTTTTTCACCAAAAATTGATTTTTTTCGAAATCAAACTAAGTATACCAGCGTCTTATTTGGATCACCTAGATTACGAAAACACCGGGTTATAACAGGATCCGAGCAGAACACCATACGAAAACACCGGGTTATCAGGATCCGCAGAACTAAGGGAATAGGAAAATCCTGAAAAAGATGGGCATCAAAAAAATGCCATATCTCGGCTATCGTAAGAGCTACGACCTTGCGGATGGTCTCGTTGGATTCAGAATGACGAAACTAAGACAAAACCGTTAGAATTTTCCCGATAGCTCCCATAGAAGCCGAGATATCGACCTTCAAAGTTTGGGTTTTTTCATTTTTCGGGTATACCCCCCCGTATCAAATTTTTTCACCAAAAATTGATTTTTTTCGAAATCAAACTAAGTATACCAGCGTCTTATTTGGATCACCTAGATTACGAAAACACCGGGTTATAACAGGATCCGAGCAGAACTAAGGGAATGAGAGCACTTTGAAAATCCTGAAAAAGTCGTTTTCGACGTCCGTTTTTGAGGCCAAAAATGGGCATCAAAAATGCCATATCTCGGCTATCGTAAGAGCTACGATCTTGCGGATGGTCTCGTTGGATTCAGAATGACGAAACTAAGACAAAACCGTTGGAATTTTCCCGATAGCTCCCATAGAAGCCGAGATATCGACCTTCAAAGTTTGGGTTTTTTCATTTTTCGGGTATACCCCCCCGTATCAAATTTTTTCACCAAAAATTGATTTTTTTCGAAATCAAACTAAGTATACCAGCGTCTTATTTGGATCACCTAGATTACGAAAACACCGGGTTATAACAGGATCCGAGCAGAACTAAGGGAATGAGAGCACTTTGAAAATCCTGAAAAAGTCGTTTTCGACGTCCGTTTTTGAGGACAAAAATGGGCATCAAAAATGCCATATTTCGGCTATCGTAAAAGCTACGACCTTGCAGATGGTCTCGTTGGATTCAGAATGACGAAACTAAGACAAAACCGTTGGAATTTTCCCGATAGCTCCCATAGAAGCCGAGATATCGACCTTCAAAGTTTGGGTTTATTCATTTTTCGGGTATACCCCCCCGTATCAAATTTTTTCACCAAAAATTGATTTTTTTCGAAATCAAACTAAGTATACCAGCGTCTTATTTGGATCACCTAGATTACGAAAACACTGGGTTATAACAGGATCCGAGCAGAACTAAGGGAATGAGAGCACTTTGAAAATCCTGAAAAAGTCGTTTTCGACGTCCGTTTTTAAGGCCAAAAATGGGCATCAAAAATGCCATATCTCGGCTATCGTAAGAGTTACGACCTTGCGAATGGTCTCGTTGGATTGAGAATGACGAAACTAAGACAAAACCGTTGGAATTTTCCCGATAGCTCCCATAGAAGCCGAGATATCGACCTTCAAAGTTTGGGTTTATTCATTTTTCGGGTATACCCCCCCGTATCAAATTTTTTCACCAAAAATTGATTTTTTTCGAAATCAAACTAAGTATACCAGCGTCTTATTTGGATCACCTAGATTACGAAAACACTGGGTTATAACAGGATCCGAGCAGAACTAAGGGAATGAGAGCACTTTGAAAATCCTGAAAAAGTCGTTTTCGACGTCCGTTTTTAAGGCCAAAAATGGGCATCAAAAATGCCATATCTCGGCTATCGTAAGAGTTACGACCTTGCGAATGGTCTCGTTGGATTGAGAATGACGAAACTAAGACAAAACCGTTGGAATTTTCCCGATAGCTCCCATAGAAGCCGAGATATCGACCTTCAAAGTTTGGGTTTTTTCATTTTTCGGGTATACCCCCCCGTATCAAATTTTTTCACCAAAAATTGATTTTTTTCGAAATCAAACTAAGTATACCAGCGTCTTATTTGGATCACCTAGATTACGAAAACACCGGGTTATAACAGGATCCGAGCAGAACTAAGGGAATGAGAGCACTTTGAAAATCCTGAAAAAGTCGTTTTCGACGTCCGTTTTTGAGGCCAAAAATGGGCATCAAAAATGCCATATCTCGGCTATCGTAAGAGCTACGACCTTGCGGATGGTCTCGTTGGATTCAGAATGACGAAACTAAGACAAAACCGTTGGAATTTTCCCGATAGCTCCCATAGAAGCCGAGATATCGACCTTCAAAGTTTGGGTTTTTTCATTTTTCGGGTATACCCCCCCGTATCAAATTTTTTCACCAAAAATTGATTTTTTTCGAAATCAAACTAAGTATACCAGCGTCTTATTTGGATCACCTAGATTACGAAAACACCGGGTTATAACAGGATCCGAGCAGAACTAAGGGAATGAGAGCACTTTGAAAATCCTGAAAAAGTCGTTTTCGACGTCCGTTTTTGAGGCCAAAAATGGGCATCAAAAATGCCATATCTCGGCTATCGTAAGAGCTACGACCTTGCGGATGGTCTCGTTGGATGCAGAATGGCGAAACTAAGACAAAACCGTTGGAATTTTCCCGATAGCTCTCATAGAAGCCGAGATATCGACCTTCAAAGTTTGGGTTTTTTCATTTTTCGGGTATACCCCCCCGTATCGAATTTTTCACCAAAAATTGATTTTTTTCGAAATCAAACTAAGTATACCAGCGTCTTATTTGGCTCACCTAGATTACGAAAACACCGGATTATAACAGGATCCGAGCAGAACTAAGGGAATGAGAGCACTTTGAAAATCCTGAAAAAGTCGTTTTCGACGTCCGTTTTTGAGGCCAAAAATGGGCATCAAAAATGCCATATCTCGGCTATCGTAAGAGCTACGACCTTGCGGATGGTCTCGTTGGATTCAGAATGACGAAATTAAGACAAAACCGTTGAAATTTTCCCGATAGCTCCCATAGAAGCCGAGATATCGACCTTCAAAGTTTGGGTTTTTTCATTTTTCGGGTATACCCCCCCGTATCAAATTTTTTCACCAAAAATTGTTTTTTTTTGAAATCAAACTAAGTATACCAGCGTCTTATTTGGATCACCTAGATTACGAAAACACCGGGTTATAACAGGATCCGAGCAGAACTAAGGGAATGAGAGCACTTTGAAAATCCTGAAAAAGTCGTTTTCGACGTCCGTTTTTGAGGCCAAAAATGGGCATCAAAAATGCCATATCTCGGCTATCGTAAGAGCTACGACCTTGCGGATGGTCTCGTTGGATGCGGAATGACGAAAGTAAGACAAAACCGTTGGAATTTTCCCGATAGCTCCCATAGAAGCCGAGATATCGACCTTCAAAGTTTGGGTTTTTTCATTTTTCGGGTATACCTCCCCGTATCAAATTTTTTCACCAAAAATTGATTTTTTTCGAAATCAAACTAAGTATACCAGCGTCTTATTTGGATCACCTAGATTACGAAAACACCGGGTTATAACAGGATCCGAGCAGAACTAAGGGAATGAGAGCACTTTGAAAATCCTGAAAAAGTCGTTTTCGACGTCCGTTTTTGAGGACAAAAATGGGCATCAAAAATGCCATATTTCGGCTATCGTAAAAGCTACGACCTTGCGGATGGTCTCGTTGGATTCAGAATGACGAAACTAAGACAAAACCGTTGGAATTTTCCCGATAGCTCCCATAGAAGCCGAGATATCGACCTTCAAAGTTTGGGTTTATTCATTTTTCGGGTATACCCCCCCGTATCAAATTTTTTCACCAAAAATTGATTTTTTTCGAAATCAAACTAAGTATACCAGCGTCTTATTTGGATCACCTAGATTACGAAAACACTGGGTTATAACAGGATCCGAGCAGAACTAAGGGAATGAGAGCACTTTGAAAATCCTGAAAAAGTCGTTTTCGACGTCCGTTTTTAAGGCCAAAAATGGGCATCAAAAATGCCATATCTCGGCTATCGTAAGAGTTACGACCTTGCGAATGGTCTCGTTGGATTGAGAATGACGAAACTAAGACAAAACCGTTGGAATTTTCCCGATAGCTCCCATAGAAGCCGAGATATCGACCTTCAAAGTTTGGGTTTTTTCATTTTTCGGGTATACCCCCCCGTATCAAATTTTTTCACCAAAAATTGATTTTTTTCGAAATCAAACTAAGTATACCAGCGTCTTATTTGGATCACCTAGATTACGAAAACACCGGGTTATAACAGGATCCGAGCAGAACTAAGGGAATGAGAGCACTTTGAAAATCCTGAAAAAGTCGTTTTCGACGTCCGTTTTTGAGGACAAAAATGGGCATCAAAAATGCCATATTTCGGCTATCGTAAAAGCTACGACCTTGCAGATGGTCTCGTTGGATTCAGAATGACGAAACTAAGACAAAACCGTTGGAATTTTCCCGATAGCTCCCATAGAAGCCGAGATATCGACCTTCAAAGTTTGGGTTTATTCATTTTTCGGGTATACCCCCCCGTATCAAATTTTTTCACCAAAAATTGATTTTTTTCGAAATCAAACTAAGTATACCAGCGTCTTATTTGGATCACCTAGATTACGAAAACACTGGGTTATAACAGGATCCGAGCAGAACTAAGGGAATGAGAGCACTTTGAAAATCCTGAAAAAGTCGTTTTCGACGTCCGTTTTTAAGGCCAAAAATGGGCATCAAAAATGCCATATCTCGGCTATCGTAAGAGTTACGACCTTGCGAATGGTCTCGTTGGATTGAGAATGACGAAACTAAGACAAAACCGTTGGAATTTTCCCGATAGCTCCCATAGAAGCCGAGATATCGACCTTCAAAGTTTGGGTTTATTCATTTTTCGGGTATACCCCCCCGTATCAAATTTTTTCACCAAAAATTGATTTTTTTCGAAATCAAACTAAGTATACCAGCGTCTTATTTGGATCACCTAGATTACGAAAACACTGGGTTATAACAGGATCCGAGCAGAACTAAGGGAATGAGAGCACTTTGAAAATCCTGAAAAAGTCGTTTTCGACGTCCGTTTTTAAGGCCAAAAATGGGCATCAAAAATGCCATATCTCGGCTATCGTAAGAGTTACGACCTTGCGAATGGTCTCGTTGGATTGAGAATGACGAAACTAAGACAAAACCGTTGGAATTTTCCCGATAGCTCCCATAGAAGCCGAGATATCGACCTTCAAAGTTTGGGTTTTTTCATTTTTCGGGTATACCCCCCCGTATCAAATTTTTTCACCAAAAATTGATTTTTTTCGAAATCAAACTAAGTATACCAGCGTCTTATTTGGATCACCTAGATTACGAAAACACCGGGTTATAACAGGATCCGAGCAGAACTAAGGGAATGAGAGCACTTTGAAAATCCTGAAAAAGTCGTTTTCGACGTCCGTTTTTGAGGACAAAAATGGGCATCAAAAATGCCATATTTCGGCTATCGTAAAAGCTACGACCTTGCGGATGGTCTCGTTGGATTCAGAATGACGAAACTAAGACAAAACCGTTGGAATTTTCCCGATAGCTCCCATAGAAGCCGAGATATCGACCTTCAAAGTTTGGGTTTATTCATTTTTCGGGTATACCCCCCCGTATCAAATTTTTTCACCAAAAATTGATTTTTTTCGAAATCAAACTAAGTATACCAGCGTCTTATTTGGATCACCTAGATTACGAAAACACTGGGTTATAACAGGATCCGAGCAGAACTAAGGGAATGAGAGCACTTTGAAAATCCTGAAAAAGTCGTTTTCGACGTCCGTTTTTAAGGCCAAAAATGGGCATCAAAAATGCCATATCTCGGCTATCGTAAGAGTTACGACCTTGCGAATGGTCTCGTTGGATTGAGAATGACGAAACTAAGACAAAACCGTTGGAATTTTCCCGATAGCTCCCATAGAAGCCGAGATATCGACCTTCAAAGTTTGGGTTTTTTCATTTTTCGGGTATACCCCCCCGTATCAAATTTTTTCACCAAAAATTGATTTTTTTCGAAATCAAACTAAGTATACCAGCGTCTTATTTGGATCACCTAGATTACGAAAACACCGGGTTATAACAGGATCCGAGCAGAACTAAGGGAATGAGAGCACTTTGAAAATCCTGAAAAAGTCGTTTTCGACGTCCGTTTTTGAGGCCAAAAATGGGCATCAAAAATGCCATATCTCGGCTATCGTAAGAGCTACGACCTTGCGGATGGTCTCGTTGGATTCAGAATGACGAAACTAAGACAAAACCGTTGGAATTTTCCCGATAGCTCCCATAGAAGCCGAGATATCGACCTTCAAAGTTTGGGTTTTTTCATTTTTCGGGTATACCCCCCCGTATCAAATTTTTTCACCAAAAATTGATTTTTTTCGAAATCAAACTAAGTATACCAGCGTCTTATTTGGATCACCTAGATTACGAAAACACCGGGTTATAACAGGATCCGAGCAGAACTAAGGGAATGAGAGCACTTTGAAAATCCTGAAAAAGTCGTTTTCGACGTCCGTTTTTGAGGCCAAAAATGGGCATCAAAAATGCCATATCTCGGCTATCGTAAGAGCTACGACCTTGCGGATGGTCTCGTTGGATGCAGAATGGCGAAACTAAGACAAAACCGTTGGAATTTTCCCGATAGCTCTCATAGAAGCCGAGATATCGACCTTCAAAGTTTGGGTTTTTTCATTTTTCGGGTATACCCCCCCGTATCGAATTTTTCACCAAAAATTGATTTTTTTCGAAATCAAACTAAGTATACCAGCGTCTTATTTGGCTCACCTAGATTACGAAAACACCGGATTATAACAGGATCCGAGCAGAACTAAGGGAATGAGAGCACTTTGAATATCCTGAAAAAGTCGTTTTCGACGTCCGTTTTTGAGGCCAAAAATGGGCTACAAAAATGCCATATCTCGGCTCTCGTAGAAGCTACGACCTTGCGGATGGTCTCGTTGGATTCATAAGGACGAAACTAAGACAAAACCGTTGGAATTTTCACGATAGCTCATATAGAAGCCGAGATATGAGCCTTCAAAGTTTGGGTTTTTTCATTTTTCGGGTATACCCCCCCATAATGAATTTTTTCACCAAAAATTTATTTTTTCGAAATCAAACTAACTATACCAGCGTGTTATTCTGATCACCTAGATTACGAAAACACCGGGTTATAACAGGATCCGAGCAGAACTAAGGGAATGAGAGCACTTTGAAAGTCCTGAATAAGTCGTTTTCGACGTCCGTTTTGAGGCCAAAAATGGGCATCAAAAATGCCATATCTCGGCTATCGTAAGAGCTACGACCTTGCGGATGGTCTCGTTGGATTCAGAATGACGAAACTAAGACAAAACCGTTGGAATTTTCCCGATAGCTCCCATAGAAGCCGAGATATCGACCTTCAAAGTTTGGGTTTTTTCATTTTTCGAGTATACCCCCCCGTATCAAATTTTTCACCAAAAATTGATTTTTTTCGAAATCAAACTAAGTATACCAGCGTCTTATTTGGATCACCTAGATTACGAAAACACCGGGTTATAACAGGATCCGAGCAGAACTAAGGGAATGAGAGCACTTTGAAAATCCTGAAAAAGTCGTTTTCGACGTCCGTTTTTGAGGCCAAAAATGGGCATCAAAAATGCCATATCTCAGCTATCGTAAGAGCTACAACCTTGCGGATGGTCTCGTTGGATTCAGAATGACGAAACTAAGACAAAACCGTTGGAATTTTCCCGATAGCTCCCATAGAAGCCGAGATATCGACCTTCAAAGTTTGGGTTTTTTCATTTTTCGGGTATACCCCCCCGTATCAAATTTTTTCACCAAAAATTGATTTTTTTCGAAATCAAACTAAGTATACCAGCGTCTTATTTGGATCACCTAGATTACGAAAACACCGGGTTATAACAGGATCCGAGCAGAACTAAGGGAATGAGAGCACTTTGAAAATCCTGAAAAAGTCGTTTTCGACGTCCGTTTTTGAGGCCAAAAATGGGCATCAAAAATGCCATATCTCAGCTATCGTAAGAGCTACAACCTTGCGGATGGTCTCGTTGGATTCAGAATGACGAAACTAAGACAAAACCGTTGGAATTTTCCCGATAGCTCCCATAGAAGCCGAGATATCGACCTTCAAAGTTTGGGTTTTTTCATTTTTCGGGTATACCCCCCCGTATCAAATTTTTTCACCAAAAATTGATTTTTTTCGAAATCAAACTAAGTATACCAGCGTCTTATTTGGATCACCTAGATTACGAAAACACCGAGTTATAACAGGATCCGAGCAGAACTAAGGGAATGAGAGCACTTTGAAAATCCTGAAAAAGTCGTTTTCGACGTCCGTTTTTGAGGACAAAAATGGGCATCAAAAATGCCATATTTCGGCTATCGTAAAAGCTACGACCTTGCGGATGGTCTCGTTGGATTCAGAATGACGAAACTAAGACAAAACCGTTGGAATTTTCCCGATAGCTCCCATAGAAGCCGAGATATCGACCTTCAAAGTTTGGGTTTATTCATTTTTCGGGTATACCCCCCCGTATCAAATTTTTTCACCAAAAATTGATTTTTTTCGAAATCAAACTAAGTATACCAGCGTCTTATTTGGATCACCTAGATTACGAAAACACCGGGTTATAACAGGATCCGAGCAGAACTAAGGGAATGAGAGCACTTTGAAAGTCCTGAATAAGTCGTTTTCGACGTCCGTTTTGAGGCCAAAAATGGGCATCAAAAATGCCATATCTCGGCTATCGTAAGAGCTACGACCTTGCGGATGGTCTCGTTGGATTCAGAATGACGAAACTAAGACAAAACCGTTGGAATTTTCCCGATAGCTCCCACAGAAGCCGAGATATCGACCTTCAAAGTTTGGGTTTTTTCATTTTTCGGGTATACCCCCCCGTATCAAATTTTTTCACCAAAAATTGATTTTTTTCGAAATCAAACTAAGTATACCAGCGTCTTATTTGGATCACCTAGATTACGAAAACACCGGGTTATAACAGGATCCGAGCAGAACTAAGGGAATGAGAGCACTTTGAAAATCCTGAAAAAGTCGTTTTCGACGTCCGTTTTTAAGGCCAAAAATGGGCATCAAAAATGCCATATCTCGGCTATCGTAAGAGCTACGACCTTGCGAATGGTCTCGTTGGATTGAGAATGACGAAACTAAGACAAAACCGTTGGAATTTTCCCGATAGCTCCCATAGAAGCCGAGATATCGACCTTCAAAGTTTGGGTTTTTTCATTTTTCGGGTATACCCCCCCGTATCAAATTTTTTCACCAAAAATTGATTTTTTTCGAAATCAAACTAAGTATACCAGCGTCTTATTTGGATCACCTAGATTACGAAAACACCGGGTTATAACAGGATCCGAGCAGAACTAAGGGAATGAGAGCACTTTGAAAATCCTGAAAAAGTCGTTTTCGACGTCCGTTTTTAAGGCCAAAAATGGGCATCAAAAATGCCATATCTCGGCTATCGTAAGAGCTATGACCTTGCGGATGGTCTCGTTGGATTCATAAGGACGAAACTAAGACAAAACCGTTGGAATTTTCACGATAGCTCATATAGAAGCCGAGATATGAGCCTTCAAAGTTTGGGTTTTTTCATTTTTCGGGTATACCCCCCCGTATCGAATTTTTTCACCAAAAATTGATTTTTTCGAAATCAAACTAAGTATACCAGCGTCTTATTCTGATCACCTAGATTACGAAAACACCGGGTTATAACAGGATCCGAGCAGAACTAAGGGAATGAGAGCACTTTGAAAATCCTGAAAAAGTCGTTTTCGACGTCCGTTTTTGAGGCCAAAAATGGGCTACAAAAATGCCATATCTCGGCTCTCGTAGAAGCTACGACCTTGCGGATAGTCTCGTTGGATTCAGAAGGACGAAACTAAGACAAAACCGTTGGAATTTTCCCGATAGCTCATATAGAAGCCGAGATATGAGCCTCCAAAGTTTGGGTTTTTTCATTTTTCGGGTATACCTCCCCGTATCAAATTTTTTCACCAAAAATTGATTTTTTTCGAAATCAAACTAAGTATACCAGCGTCTTATTTGGATCACCTAGATTACGAAAACACCGGGTTATAACAGGATCCGAGCAGAACTAAGGGAATGAGAGCACTTTGAAAATCCTGAAAAAGTCGTTTTCGACGTCCGTTTTTGAGGACAAAAATGGGCATCAAAAATGCCATATTTCGGCTATCGTAAAAGCTACGACCTTGCGGATGGTCTCGTTGGATTCAGAATGACGAAACTAAGACAAAACCGTTGGAATTTTCCCGATAGCTCCCATAGAAGCCGAGATATCGACCTTCAAAGTTTGGGTTTATTCATTTTTCGGGTATACCCCCCCGTATCAAATTTTTTCACCAAAAATTGATTTTTTTCGAAATCAAACTAAGTATACCAGCGTCTTATTTGGATCACCTAGATTACGAAAACACTGGGTTATAACAGGATCCGAGCAGAACTAAGGGAATGAGAGCACTTTGAAAATCCTGAAAAAGTCGTTTTCGACGTCCGTTTTTAAGGCCAAAAATGGGCATCAAAAATGCCATATCTCGGCTATCGTAAGAGTTACGACCTTGCGAATGGTCTCGTTGGATTGAGAATGACGAAACTAAGACAAAACCGTTGGAATTTTCCCGATAGCTCCCATAGAAGCCGAGATATCGACCTTCAAAGTTTGGGTTTTTTCATTTTTCGGGTATACCCCCCCGTATCAAATTTTTTCACCAAAAATTGATTTTTTTCGAAATCAAACTAAGTATACCAGCGTCTTATTTGGATCACCTAGATTACGAAAACACCGGGTTATAACAGGATCCGAGCAGAACTAAGGGAATGAGAGCACTTTGAAAATCCTGAAAAAGTCGTTTTCGACGTCCGTTTTTGAGGACAAAAATGGGCATCAAAAATGCCATATTTCGGCTATCGTAAAAGCTACGACCTTGCAGATGGTCTCGTTGGATTCAGAATGACGAAACTAAGACAAAACCGTTGGAATTTTCCCGATAGCTCCCATAGAAGCCGAGATATCGACCTTCAAAGTTTGGGTTTATTCATTTTTCGGGTATACCCCCCCGTATCAAATTTTTTCACCAAAAATTGATTTTTTTCGAAATCAAACTAAGTATACCAGCGTCTTATTTGGATCACCTAGATTACGAAAACACTGGGTTATAACAGGATCCGAGCAGAACTAAGGGAATGAGAGCACTTTGAAAATCCTGAAAAAGTCGTTTTCGACGTCCGTTTTTAAGGCCAAAAATGGGCATCAAAAATGCCATATCTCGGCTATCGTAAGAGTTACGACCTTGCGAATGGTCTCGTTGGATTGAGAATGACGAAACTAAGACAAAACCGTTGGAATTTTCCCGATAGCTCCCATAGAAGCCGAGATATCGACCTTCAAAGTTTGGGTTTATTCATTTTTCGGGTATACCCCCCCGTATCAAATTTTTTCACCAAAAATTGATTTTTTTCGAAATCAAACTAAGTATACCAGCGTCTTATTTGGATCACCTAGATTACGAAAACACTGGGTTATAACAGGATCCGAGCAGAACTAAGGGAATGAGAGCACTTTGAAAATCCTGAAAAAGTCGTTTTCGACGTCCGTTTTTAAGGCCAAAAATGGGCATCAAAAATGCCATATCTCGGCTATCGTAAGAGTTACGACCTTGCGAATGGTCTCGTTGGATTGAGAATGACGAAACTAAGACAAAACCGTTGGAATTTTCCCGATAGCTCCCATAGAAGCCGAGATATCGACCTTCAAAGTTTGGGTTTTTTCATTTTTCGGGTATACCCCCCCGTATCAAATTTTTTCACCAAAAATTGATTTTTTTCGAAATCAAACTAAGTATACCAGCGTCTTATTTGGATCACCTAGATTACGAAAACACCGGGTTATAACAGGATCCGAGCAGAACTAAGGGAATGAGAGCACTTTGAAAATCCTGAAAAAGTCGTTTTCGACGTCCGTTTTTGAGGACAAAAATGGGCATCAAAAATGCCATATTTCGGCTATCGTAAAAGCTACGACCTTGCGGATGGTCTCGTTGGATTCAGAATGACGAAACTAAGACAAAACCGTTGGAATTTTCCCGATAGCTCCCATAGAAGCCGAGATATCGACCTTCAAAGTTTGGGTTTATTCATTTTTCGGGTATACCCCCCCGTATCAAATTTTTTCACCAAAAATTGATTTTTTTCGAAATCAAACTAAGTATACCAGCGTCTTATTTGGATCACCTAGATTACGAAAACACTGGGTTATAACAGGATCCGAGCAGAACTAAGGGAATGAGAGCACTTTGAAAATCCTGAAAAAGTCGTTTTCGACGTCCGTTTTTAAGGCCAAAAATGGGCATCAAAAATGCCATATCTCGGCTATCGTAAGAGTTACGACCTTGCGAATGGTCTCGTTGGATTGAGAATGACGAAACTAAGACAAAACCGTTGGAATTTTCCCGATAGCTCCCATAGAAGCCGAGATATCGACCTTCAAAGTTTGGGTTTTTTCATTTTTCGGGTATACCCCCCCGTATCAAATTTTTTCACCAAAAATTGATTTTTTTCGAAATCAAACTAAGTATACCAGCGTCTTATTTGGATCACCTAGATTACGAAAACACCGGGTTATAACAGGATCCGAGCAGAACTAAGGGAATGAGAGCACTTTGAAAATCCTGAAAAAGTCGTTTTCGACGTCCGTTTTTGAGGCCAAAAATGGGCATCAAAAATGCCATATCTCGGCTATCGTAAGAGCTACGACCTTGCGGATGGTCTCGTTGGATTCAGAATGACGAAACTAAGACAAAACCGTTGGAATTTTCCCGATAGCTCCCATAGAAGCCGAGATATCGACCTTCAAAGTTTGGGTTTTTTCATTTTTCGGGTATACCCCCCCGTATCGAATTTTTTCACCAAAAATTGATTTTTTTCGAAGTCAAACTAAGTATACCAGCGTCTTATTCTGATCATTTAGATTACGAAAACACCGGGTTATAACAGGATCCGAGCAGAACTAAGGGAATGAGAGCACTTTGAATATCCTGAAAAAGTCGTTTTCGACGTCCGTTTTTGAGGCCAAAAATGGGCTACAAAAATGCCATATCTCGGCTCTCGTAGAAGCTACGACCTTGCGGATGGTCTCGTTGGATTCATAAGGACGAAACTAAGACAAAACCGTTGGAATTTTCACGATAGCTCATATAGAAGCCGAGATATGAGCCTTCAAAGTTTGGGTTTTTTCATTTTTCGGGTATACCCCCCCATAATGAATTTTTTCACCAAAAATTTATTTTTTCGAAATCAAACTAACTATACCAGCGTGTTATTCTGATCACCTAGATTACGAAAACACCGGGTTATAACAGGATCCGAGCAGAACTAAGGGAATGAGAGCACTTTGAAAGTCCTGAATAAGTCGTTTTCGACGTCCGTTTTGAGGCCAAAAATGGGCATCAAAAATGCCATATCTCGGCTATCGTAAGAGCTACGACCTTGCGGATGGTCTCGTTGGATTCAGAATGACGAAACTAAGACAAAACCGTTGGAATTTTCCCGATAGCTCCCATAGAAGCCGAGATATCGACCTTCAAAGTTTGGGTTTTTTCATTTTTCGAGTATACCCCCCCGTATCAAATTTTTCACCAAAAATTGATTTTTTTCGAAATCAAACTAAGTATACCAGCGTCTTATTTGGATCACCTAGATTACGAAAACACCGGGTTATAACAGGATCCGAGCAGAACTAAGGGAATGAGAGCACTTTGAAAATCCTGAAAAAGTCGTTTTCGACGTCCGTTTTTGAGGCCAAAAATGGGCATCAAAAATGCCATATCTCAGCTATCGTAAGAGCTACAACCTTGCGGATGGTCTCGTTGGATTCAGAATGACGAAACTAAGACAAAACCGTTGGAATTTTCCCGATAGCTCCCATAGAAGCCGAGATATCGACCTTCAAAGTTTGGGTTTTTTCATTTTTCGGGTATACCCCCCCGTATCAAATTTTTTCACCAAAAATTGATTTTTTTCGAAATCAAACTAAGTATACCAGCGTCTTATTTGGATCACCTAGATTACGAAAACACCGGGTTATAACAGGATCCGAGCAGAACTAAGGGAATGAGAGCACTTTGAAAATCCTGAAAAAGTCGTTTTCGACGTCCGTTTTTAAGGCCAAAAATGGGCATCAAAAATGCCATATCTCGGCTATCGTAAGAGCTACGACCTTGCGAATGGTCTCGTTGGATTGAGAATGACGAAACTAAGACAAAACCGTTGGAATTTTCCCGATAGCTCCCATAGAAGCCGAGATATCGACCTTCAAAGTTTGGGTTTTTTCATTTTTCGGGTATACCCCCCCGTATCAAATTTTTTCACCAAAAATTGATTTTTTTCGAAATCAAACTAAGTATACCAGCGTCTTATTTGGATCACCTAAATTACGAAAACACTGGGTTATAACAGGATCCGAGCAGAACTAAGGGAATGAGAGCACTTTGAAAATCCTGAAAAAGTCGTTTTCGACGTCCGTTTTTGAGGCCAAAAATGGGCATCAAAAATGCCATATCTCGGCTATCGTAAGAGCTACGACCTTGCGGATGGTCTAGTTGGATGCAGAATGGCGAAACTAAGACAAAACCGTTGGAATTTTCCCGATAGCTCCCATAGAAGCCGAGATATCGACCTTCAAAGTTTGGGTTTTTTCATTTTTCGGGTATACCCCCCCGTATCAAATTTTTTCACCAAAAATTGATTTTTTTCGAAATCAAACTAAGTATACCAGCGTCTTATTTGGATCACCTAGATTACGAAAACACCGGGTTATAACAGGATCCGAGCAGAACTAAGGGAATGAGAGCACTTTGAAAATCCTGAAAAAGTCGTTTTCGACGTCCGTTTTTAAGGCCAAAAATGGGCATCAAAAATGCCATATCTCGGCTATCGTAAGAGCTACGACCTTGCGAATGGTCTCGTTGGATTGAGAATGACGAAACTAAGACAAAACCGTTGGAATTTTCCCGATAGCTCCCATAGAAGCCGAGATATCGACCTTCAAAGTTTGGGTTTTTTCATTTTTCGGGTATACCCCCCCGTATCAAATTTTTTCACCAAAAATTGATTTTTTTCGAAATCAAACTAAGTATACCAGCGTCTTATTTGGATCACCTAGATTACGAAAACACCGGGTTATAACAGGATCCGAGCAGAACTAAGGGAATGAGAGCACTTTGAAAATCCTGAAAAAGTCGTTTTCGACGTCCGTTTTTAAGGCCAAAAATGGGCATCAAAAATGCCATATCTCGGCTATCGTAAGAGCTATGACCTTGCGGATGGTCTCGTTGGATTCATAAGGACGAAACTAAGACAAAACCGTTGGAATTTTCACGATAGCTCATATAGAAGCCGAGATATGAGCCTTCAAAGTTTGGGTTTTTTCATTTTTCGGGTATACCCCCCCGTATCGAATTTTTTCACCAAAAATTGATTTTTTCGAAATCAAACTAAGTATACCAGCGTCTTATTCTGATCACCTAGATTACGAAAACACCGGGTTATAACAGGATCCGAGCAGAACTAAGGGAATGAGAGCACTTTGAAAATCCTGAAAAAGTCGTTTTCGACGTCCGTTTTTGAGGCCAAAAATGGGCTACAAAAATGCCATATCTCGGCTCTCGTAGAAGCTACGACCTTGCGGATAGTCTCGTTGGATTCAGAAGGACGAAACTAAGACAAAACCGTTGGAATTTTCCCGATAGCTCATATAGAAGCCGAGATATGAGCCTCCAAAGTTTGGGTTTTTTCATTTTTCGGGTATACCCCCCCGTATCGAATTTTTTCACCAAAAATTGATTTTTTCGAAATCAAACTAACTATACCAGCGTGTTATTCTGATCACCTAGATTACGAAAACACCGGGTTATAACAGGATCCGAGTAGAACTAAGGGAATGAGAGCACTTTGAAAATCCTGAAAAAGTCGTTTTCGACGTCCGTTTTTAAGGCCAAAAATGGGCATCAAAAATGCCATATCTCGGCTATCGTAAGAGCTACGACCTTGCGGATGGTCTCGTTGGATGCAGAATGGCGAAACTAAGACAAAACCGTTGGAATTTTCCCGATAGCTCCCATAGAAGCCGAGATATCGACCTTCAAAATTTGGGTTTTTTCATTTTTCGGGTATACCCCCCCGTATCAAATTTTTTCACCAAAAATTGATTTTTTTCGAAATCAAACTAAGTATACCAGCGTCTTATTTGGATCACCTAGATTACGAAAACACCGGGTTATAACAGGATCCGAGCAGAACTAAGGGAATGAGAGCACTTTGAAAATCCTGAAAAAGTCGTTTTCGACGTCCGTTTTTGAGGACAAAAATGGGCATCAAAAATGCCATATTTCGGCTATCGTAAAAGCTACGACCTTGCGGATGGTCTCGTTGGATTCAGAATGACGAAACTAAGACAAAACCGTTGGAATTTTCCCGATAGCTCCCATAGAAGCCGAGATATCGACCTTCAAAGTTTGGGTTTATTCATTTTTCGGGTATACCCCCCCGTATCAAATTTTTTCACCAAAAATTGATTTTTTTCGAAATCAAACTAAGTATACCAGCGTCTTATTTGGATCACCTAGATTACGAAAACACCGGGTTATAACAGGATCCGAGCAGAACTAAGGGAATGAGAGCACTTTGAAAGTCCTGAATAAGTCGTTTTCGACGTCCGTTTTGAGGCCAAAAATGGGCATCAAAAATGCCATATCTCGGCTATCGTAAGAGCTACGACCTTGCGGATGGTCTCGTTGGATTCAGAATGACGAAACTAAGACAAAACCGTTGGAATTTTCCCGATAGCTCCCATAGAAGCCGAGATATCGACCTTCAAAGTTTGGGTTTTTTCATTTTTCGAGTATACCCCCCCGTATCAAATTTTTCACCAAAAATTGATTTTTTTCGAAATCAAACTAAGTATACCAGCGTCTTATTTGGATCACCTAGATTACGAAAACACCAGGTTATAACAGGATCCGAGCAGAACTAAGGGAATGAGAGCACTTTGAAAATCCTGAAAAAGTCGTTTTCGACGTCCGTTTTTGAGGCCAAAAATGGGCATCAAAAATGCCATATCTCAGCTATCGTAAGAGCTACAACCTTGCGGATGGTCTCGTTGGATTCAGAATGACGAAACTAAGACAAAACCGTTGGAATTTTCCCGATAGCTCCCATAGAAGCCGAGATATCGACCTTCAAAGTTTGGGTTTTTTCATTTTTCGGGTATACCCCCCCGTATCAAATTTTTTCACCAAAAATTGATTTTTTTCGAAATCAAACTAAGTATACCAGCGTCTTATTTGGATCACCTAAATTACGAAAACACTGGGTTATAACAGGATCCGAGCAGAACTAAGGGAATGAGAGCACTTTGAAAATCCTGAAAAAGTCGTTTTCGACGTCCGTTTTTGAGGCCAAAAATGGGCATCAAAAATGCCATATCTCGGCTATCGTAAGAGCTACGACCTTGCGGATGGTCTCGTTGGATGCAGAATGGCGAAACTAAGACAAAACCGTTGGAATTTTCCCGATAGCTCCCATAGAAGCCGAGATATCGACCTTCAAAGTTTGGGTTTTTTCATTTTTCGGGTATACCCCCCCGTATCAAATTTTTTCACCAAAAATTGATTTTTTTCGAAATCAAACTAAGTATACCAGCGTCTTATTTGGATCACCTAGATTACGAAAACACCGAGTTATAACAGGATCCGAGCAGAACTAAGGGAATGAGAGCACTTTGAAAATCCTGAAAAAGTCGTTTTCGACGTCCGTTTTTGAGGACAAAAATGGGCATCAAAAATGCCATATTTCGGCTATCGTAAAAGCTACGACCTTGCGGATGGTCTCGTTGGATTCAGAATGACGAAACTAAGACAAAACCGTTGGAATTTTCCCGATAGCTCCCATAGAAGCCGAGATATCGACCTTCAAAGTTTGGGTTTATTCATTTTTCGGGTATACCCCCCCGTAACAAATTTTTTCACCAAAAATTGATTTTTTTCGAAATCAAACTAAGTATACCAGCGTCTTATTTGGATCACCTAGATTACGAAAACACCGGGTTATAACAGGATCCGAGCAGAACTAAGGGAATGAGAGCACTTTGAAAGTCCTGAATAAGTCGTTTTCGACGTCCGTTTTGAGGCCAAAAATGGGCATCAAAAATGCCATATCTCGGCTATCGTAAGAGCTACGACCTTGCGGATGGTCTCGTTGGATTCAGAATGACGAAACTAAGACAAAACCGTTGGAATTTTCCCGATAGCTCCCACAGAAGCCGAGATATCGACCTTCAAAGTTTGGGTTTTTTCATTTTTCGGGTATACCCCCCCCGTATCAAATTTTTTCACCAAAAATTGATTTTTTTCGAAATCAAACTAAGTATACCAGCGTCTTATTTGGATCACCTAGATTACGAAAACACCGGGTTATAACAGGATCCGAGCAGAACTAAGGGAATGAGAGCACTTTGAAAATCCTGAAAAAGTCGTTTTCGACGTCCGTTTTTAAGGCCAAAAATGGGCATCAAAAATGCCATATCTCGGCTATCGTAAGAGCTACGACCTTGCGAATGGTCTCGTTGGATTGAGAATGACGAAACTAAGACAAAACCGTTGGAATTTTCCCGATAGCTCCCATAGAAGCCGAGATATCGACCTTCAAAGTTTGGGTTTTTTCATTTTTCGGGTATACCCCCCCGTATCAAATTTTTTCACCAAAAATTGATTTTTTTCGAAATCAAACTAAGTATACCAGCGTCTTATTTGGATCACCTAGATTACGAAAACACCGGGTTATAACAGGATCCGAGCAGAACTAAGGGAATGAGAGCACTTTGAAAATCCTGAAAAAGTCGTTTTCGACGTCCGTTTTTAAGGCCAAAAATGGGCATCAAAAATGCCATATCTCGGCTATCGTAAGAGCTATGACCTTGCGGATGGTCTCGTTGGATTCATAAGGACGAAACTAAGACAAAACCGTTGGAATTTTCACGATAGCTCATATAGAAGCCGAGATATGAGCCTTCAAAGTTTGGGTTTTTTCATTTTTCGGGTATACCCCCCCGTATCGAATTTTTTCACCAAAAATTGATTTTTTCGAAATCAAACTAAGTATACCAGCGTCTTATTCTGATCACCTAGATTACGAAAACACCGGGTTATAACAGGATCCGAGCAGAACTAAGGGAATGAGAGCACTTTGAAAATCCTGAAAAAGTCGTTTTCGACGTCCGTTTTTGAGGCCAAAAATGGGCTACAAAAATGCCATATCTCGGCTCTCGTAGAAGCTACGACCTTGCGGATAGTCTCGTTGGATTCAGAAGGACGAAACTAAGACAAAACCGTTGGAATTTTCCCGATAGCTCATATAGAAGCCGAGATATGAGCCTCCAAAGTTTGGGTTTTTTCATTTTTCGGGTATACCCCCCCGTATCGAATTTTTTCACCAAAAATTGATTTTTTCGAAATCAAACTAACTATACCAGCGTGTTATTCTGATCACCTAGATTACGAAAACACCGGGTTATAACAGGATCCGAGTAGAACTAAGGGAATGAGAGCACTTTGAATATCCTGAAAAAGTCGTTTTCGACGTCCGTTTTTGAGGCCAAAAATGGGCATCAAAAATGCCATATCTCGGCTATCGTAAGAGCTACGACCTTGCGAATGGTCTCGTTGGATTCAGAATGACGAAACTAAGACAAAACCGTTGGAATTTTCCCGATAGCTCCCATAGAAGCCGAGATATCGACCTTCAAAGTTTGGGTTTTTTCATTTTTCGGGTATACCCCCCCGTATCAAATTTTTTCACCAAAAATTGATTTTTTTCGAAATCAAACTAAGTATACCAGCGTCTTATTTGGATCACCTAGATTACGAAAACACCGGGTTATAACAGGATCCGAGCAGAACTAAGGGAATGAGAGCACTTTGAAAATCCTGAAAAAGTCGTTTTCGACGTCCGTTTTTGAGGCCAAAAATGGGCATCAAAAATGCCATATCTCGGCTATCGTAAGAGCTACGACCTTGCGGATGGTCTCGTTGGATTCAGAATGACGAAACTAAGACAAAACCGTTGGAATTTTCCCGATAGCTCCCATAGAAGCAGAGATATCGACCTTCAAAGTTTGGGTTTTTTCATTTTTCGGGTATACCCCCCCGTATCAAATTTTTTCACTAAAAATTGATTTTTTTCGAAATCAAACTAAGTATACCAGCGTCTTATTTGGATCACCTAAATTACGAAAACACCGGGTTATAACAGGATCCGAGCAGAACTAAGGGAATGAGAGCACTTTGAAAATCCTGAAAAAGTCGTTTTCGACGTCCGTTTTTGAGGCCAAAAATGGGCATCAAAAATGCCATATCTCGGCTATCGTAAGAGCTACGACCTTGCGGATGGTCTCGTTGGATTCAGAATGACGAAACTAAGACAAAACCGTTGGAATTTTCCCGATAGCTCCCATAGAAGCCGAGATATCGACCTTCAAAGTTTGGGTTTTTTCATTTTTCGGGTATACCCCCCCGTATCAAATTTTTTCACCAAAAATTGATTTTTTTCGAAATCAAACTAAGTATACCAGCGTCTTATTTGGATCACCTAGATTACGAAAACACCGGGTTATAACAGGATCCGAGCAGAACTAAGGGAATGAGAGCACTTTGAAAATCCTGAAAAAGTCGTTTTCGACGTCCGTTTTTGAGGCCAAAAATGGGCATCAAAAATGCCATATCTCGGCTATCGTAAGAGCTATGACCTTGCGGATGGTCTCGTTGGATGCAGAATGGCGAAACTAAGACAAAACCGTTGGAATTTTCCCGATAGCTCCCATAGAAGCCGAGATATCGACCTTCAAAGTTTGGGTTTTTTCATTTTTCGGGTATACCCCCCCGTATCAAATTTTTTCACCAAAAATTGATTTTTTTCGAAATCAAACTAAGTATACCAGCGTCTTATTTGGATCACCTAGATTACGAAAACACCGGGTTATAACAGGATCCGAGCAGAACTAAGGGAATGAGAGCACTTTGAAAATCCTGAAAAAGTCGTTTTCGACGTCCGTTTTTGAGGACAAAAATGGGCATCAAAAATGCCATATTTCGGCTATCGTAAAAGCTACGACCTTGCGGATGGTCTCGTTGGATTCAGAATGACGAAACTAAGACAAAACCGTTGGAATTTTCCCGATAGCTCCCATAGAAGCCGAGATATCGACCTTCAAAGTTTGGGTTTATTCATTTTTCGGGTATACCCCCCCGTATCAAATTTTTTCACCAAAAATTGATTTTTTTCGAAATCAAACTAAGTATACCAGCATCTTATTTGGATCACCTAGATTACGAAAACACCGGGTTATAATAGGATCCGAGCAGAACTAAGGGAATGAGAGCACTTTGAAAGTCCTGAAAAAGTCGTTTTCGACGTCCGTTTTGAGGCCAAAAATGGGCATCAAAAATGCCATATCTCGGCTATCGTAAGAGCTACGACCTTGCGGATGGTCTCGTTGGATTCAGAATGACGAAACTAAGACAAAACCGTTGGAATTTTCCCGATAGCTCCCATAGAAGCCGAGATATCGACCTTCAAAGTTTGGGTTTTTTCATTTTTCGGGTATACCCCCCCGTATCAAATTTTTTCACCAAAAATTGATTTTTTTCGAAATCAAACTAAGTATACCAGCGTCTTATTTGGATCACCTAGATTACGAAAACACCGGGTTATAACAGGATCCGAGCAGAACTAAGGGAATGAGAGCACTTTGAAAATCCTGAAAAAGTCGTTTTCGACGTCCGTTTTTAAGGCCAAAAATGGGCATCAAAAATGCCATATCTCGGCTATCGTAAGAGCTACGACCTTGCGAATGGTCTCGTTGGATTGAGAATGACGAAACTAAGACAAAACCGTTGGAATTTTCCCGATAGCTCCCATAGAAGCCGAGATATCGACCTTCAAAGTTTGGGTTTTTTCATTTTTCGGGTATACCCCCCCGTATCAAATTTTTTCACCAAAAATTGATTTTTTTCGAAATCAAACTAAGTATACCAGCGTCTTATTTGGATCACCTAGATTACGAAAACACCGGGTTATAACAGGATCCGAGCAGAACTAAGGGAATGAGAGCACTTTGAATATCCTAAAAAAGTCGTTTTCGACGTCCGTTTTTGAGGCCAAAAATGGGCATCAAAAATGCCATATCTCGGCTATCGTAAGAGCTACGACCTTGCGGATGGTCTCGTTGGATGCAGAATGGCGAAACTAAGACAAAACCGTTGAAATTTTCCCGATAGCTCCCATAGAAGTCGAGATATCGACCTTCAAAGTTTGGGTTTTTTCATTTTTCGGGTATCCCCCCCCGTATCGAATTTTTCACCAAAAATTGATTTTTTTCGAAATCAAACTAAGTATACCAGCGTCTTATTTGGATCACCTAGATTACGAAAACACCGGGTTATAACAGGATCCGAGCAGAACTAAGGGAATGAGAGCACTTTGAAAATCCTAAAAAAGTCGTTTTCGACGTCCGTTTTTGAGGCCAAAAATGGGCATCAAAAATGCCATATCTCGGCTATCGTAAGAGCTACGACCTTGCGGATGGTCTCGTTGGATTCAGAATGACAAAACTAAGACAAAACCGTTGGAATTTTCCCGATAGCTCCCATAGAAGCCGAGATATCGACCTTCAAAATTTGGGTTTTTTCATTTTTCGGGTATACCCCCCCGTATCGAATTTTTTCACCAAAAATTGATTTTTTTCGAAGTCAAACTAAGTATACCAGCGTCTTATTCTGATCATTTAGATTACGAAAACACCGGGTTATAACAGGATCCGAGCAGAACTAAGGGAATGAGAGCACTTTGAATATCCTGAAAAAGTCGTTTTCGACGTCCGTTTTTGAGGCCAAAAATGGGCTACAAAAATGCCATATCTCGGCTCTCGTAGAAGCTACGACCTTGCGGATGGTCTCGTTGGATTCATAAGGACGAAACTAAGACAAAACCGTTGGAATTTTCACGATAGCTCATATAGAAGCCGAGATATGAGCCTTCAAAGTTTGGGTTTTTTCATTTTTCGGGTATACCCCCCCGTATCGAATTTTTTCACCAAAAATTGATTTTTTCGAAATCAAACTAAGTATACCAGCGTCTTATTCTGATCACCTAGATTACGAAAACACCGGGTTATAACAGGATCCGAGCAGAACTAAGGGAATGAGAGCACTTTGAAAATCCTGAAAAAGTCGTTTTCGACGTCCGTTTTTGAGGCCAAAAATGGGCTACAAAAATGCCATATCTCGGCTCTCGTAGAAGCTACGACCTTGCGGATAGTCTCGTTGGATTCAGAAGGACGAAACTAAGACAAAACCGTTGGAATTTTCCCGATAGCTCATATAGAAGCCGAGATATGAGCCTCCAAAGTTTGGGTTTTTTCATTTTTCAGGTATACCCCCCCGTATCGAATTTTTTCACCAAAAATTGATTTTTTTCGAAATCAAACTAAGTATACCAGCGTCTTATTTGGATCACCTAGATTACGAAAACACCGGGTTATAACAGGATCCGAGCAGAACTAAGGGAATGAGAGCACTTTGAAAATCATGAAAAAGTCGTTTTCGACGTCCGTTTTTGAGGACAAAAATGGGCATCAAAAATGCCATATCTCGGCTATCGTAAGAGCTACGACCTTGCGGATGGTCTCGTTGGATGCAGAATGACGAAACTAAGACAAAACCGTTGGAATTTTCCCGATAGCTCCCATAGAAGCCGAGATATCGACCTTCAAAGTTTGGGTTTTTTCATTTTTCAGGTATACCCCCCCGTATCAAATTTTTTCACCAAAAATTGATTTTTTTCGAAATCAAACTAAGTATACCAGCGTCTTATTTGGATCACCTAGATTACGAAAACACCGGGTTATAACAGGATCCAAGCAGAACTAAGGGAATGAGAGCACTTTGAAAATCCTGAAAAAGTCGTTTTCGACGTCCGTTTTTGAGGACAAAAATGGGCATCAAAAATGCCATATCTCGGCTATCGTAAGAGCTACGACCTTGCGGATGGTCTCGTTGGATTCAGAATGACGAAACTAAGACAAAACCGTTAGAATTTTCCCGATAGCTCCGATAGAAGCCGAGATATCGACCTTCAAAGTTTGAGTTTTTTCATTTTTCGGGTATACCCCCCCGTATCAAATTTTTTCACCAAAAATTGATTTTTTTCGAAATCAAACTAAGTATACCAGCGTCTTATTTGGATCACCTAGATTACGAAAACACCGGGTTATAACAGGATCCGAGCAGAACTAAGGGAATGAGAGCACTTTGAAAATCCTGAAAAAGTCGTTTTCGACGTCCGTTTTTAAGGCCAAAAATGGGCATCAAAAATGCCATATCTCGGCTATCGTAAGAGCTACGACCTTGCGGATGGTCTCGTTGGATTCAGAATGACGAAACTAAGACAAAACCGTTGGAATTTTCCCGATAGCTCCGATAGAAGCCGAGATATCGACCTTCAAAGTTTGAGTTTTTTCATTTTTCGGGTATACCCCCCCGTATCAAATTTTTTCACCAAAAATTGATTTTTTTCGAAATCAAACTAAGTACACCAGCGTCTTATTTGGATCACCTAGATTACGAAAACACCGGGTTATAACAGGATCCGAGCAGAACTAAGGGAATGAGAGCACTTTGAAAATCCTGAAAAAGTCGTTTTCGACGTCCGTTTTTGAGGCCAAAAATGGGCATCAAAAATGCCATATCTCGGCTATCGTAAGAGCTACGACCTTGCGGATGGTCTCGTTGGATTCAGAATGACGAAACTAAGACAAAACCGTTGGAATTTTCCCGATAGCTCCCATAGAAGCCGAGATATCGACCTTCAAAGTTTGGGTTTTTTCATTTTTCGGGTATACCCCCCCGTATCAAATTTTTTCACCAAAAATTGATTTTTTTCGAAATCAAACTAAGTATACCAGCGTCTTATTTGGATCACCTAGATTACGAAAACACCGGGTTATAACAGGATCCGAGCAGAACTAAGGGAATGAGAGCACTTTGAAAATCCTGAAAAAGTCGTTTTCGACGTCCGTTTTTGAGGCCAAAAATGGGCATCAAAAATGCCATATCTCGGCTATCGTAAGAGCTACGACCTTGCGGATGGTCTCGTTGGATTCAGAATGACGAAACTAAGACAAAACTGTTGGAATTTTCCCGATAGCTCCCATAGAAGCCGAGATATCGACCTTCAAAGTTTGGGTTTTTTCATTTTTCGGGTATACCCCCCCGTATCAAATTTTTTCACCAAAAATTGATTTTTTTCGAAGTCAAACTAAGTATACCAGCGTCTTATTCTGATCATTTAGATTACGAAATCACCGGGTTATAACAGGATCCGAGCAGAACTAAGGGAATGAGAGCACTTTGAAAATCCTGAAAAAGTCGTTTTCGACGTCCGTTTTTGAGGCCAAAAATGGGCTACAAAAATGCCATATCTCGGCTATCGTAGAAGCTACGACCTTGCGGATGGTCTCGTTGGATTCAGAAGGACAAAACTAAGACAAAACCGTTGGAATTTTCCCGATAGCTCCAATAGAAGCCGAGATATGAGCCTTCAAAGTTTGGGTTTTTTCATTTTTCGGGTATACCCCCCCGTATCGAATTTTTTCACCAAAAATTTATTTTTTTCAAAGTCAAACTAAGTATACCAGCGTCTTATTCTGATCATTTAGATTACGAAATCACCGGGTTATAACAGGATCCGAGCAGAACTAAGGGAATGAGAGCACTTTGAAAATCCTGAAAAAGTCGTTTTCGACGTCCGTTTTTGAGGCCAAAAATGGGCTACAAAAATGCCATATCTCGGCTATCGTAAGAGCTACGACCTTGCGAATGGTCTCGTTGGATTCAGAATGACGAAACTAAGACAAAACCGTTGGAATTTTCCCGATAGCTCCCATAGAAGCCGAGGTATCGACCTTCAAAGTTTGGGTTTTTTCATTTTTCAGGTATACCCCCCCGTATCAAATTTTTTCACCAAAAATTGATTTTTTTCGAAATCAAACTAAGTATACCAGCGTCTTATTTGGATCACCTAGATTACGAAAACACCGGGTTATAACAGGATCCGAGCAGAACTAAGGGAATGAGAGCACTTTGAAAATCCTGAAAAAGTCGTTTTCGACGTCCGTTTTTGAGGCCAAAAATGGGCATCAAAAATGCCATATCTCGGCTATCGTAAGAGCTACGATCTTGCGGATGGTCTCGTTGGATTCAGAATGACGAAACTAAGACAAAACCGTTGGAATTTTCCCGATAGCTCCCATAGAAGCCGAGATATCGACCTTCAAAGTTTGGGTTTTTTCATTTTTCGGGTATACCCCCCCGTATCAAATTTTTTCACCAAAAATTGATTTTTTTCGAAATCAAACTAAGTACACCAGCGTCTTATTTGGATCACCTAGATTACGAAAACACCGGGTTATAACAGGATCCGAGCAGAACTAAGGGAATGAGAGCACTTTGAAAATCCTGAAAAAGTCGTTTTCGACGTCCGTTTTTGAGGCCAAAAATGGGCATCAAAAATGCCATATCTCGGCTATCGTAAAAGCTACGACCTTGCGGATGGTCTCGTTGGATTCAGAAAGACGAAATTAAGACAAAACCGTTGGAATTTTCCCGATAGCTCCCATAGAAGCCGAGATATCGACCTTCAAAGTTTGGGTTTTTTCATTTTTCGGGTATACCCCCCCGTATCAAATTTTTTCACCAAAAATTGATTTTTTTCGAAATCAAACTAAGTATACCAGCGTCTTATTTGGATCACCTAGATTACGAAAACACCGGGTTATAACAGGATCCAAGCAGAACTAAGGGAATGAGAGCACTTTGAAAATCCTGAAAAAGTCGTTTTCGACGTCCGTTTTTGAGGCCAAAAATGGGCATCAAAAATGCCATATCTCGGCTATCGTAAGAGCTACGACCTTGCGGATGGTCTCGTTGGATTCAGAATGACGAAACTAAGACAAAACCGTTGGAATTTTCCCGATAGCTCCCATAGAAGCCGAGATATCGACCTTCAAAGTTTGGGTTTTTTCATTTTTCGGGTATACCCCCCCGTATCAAATTTTTTCACCAAAAATTGATTTTTTTCGAAATCAAACTAAGTATACCAGCGTCTTATTTGGATCACCTAGATTACGAAAACACCGGGTTATAACAGGATCCGAGCAGAACTAAGGGAATGAGAGCACTTTGAAAATCCTGAAAAAGTCGTTTTCGACGTCCGTTTTTGAGGCCAAAAATGGGCATCAAAAATGCCATATCTCGGCTATCGTAAGAGCTACGACCTTGCGGATAGTCTCGTTGGTTTCAGAATGACGAAACTAAGACAAAACCGTTGGAATTTTCCCGATAGCTCCCATAGAAGCCGAGATATCGACCTTCAAAGTTTGGGTTTTTTCATTTTTCGGGTATACCCCCCCGTATCAAATTTTTTCACCAAAAATTGATTTTTTTCGAAATCAAACTAAGTATACCAGCGTCTTATTTGGATCACCTAGATTACGAAAACACCGGGTTATAACAGGATCCGAGCAGAACTAAGGGAATGAGAGCACTTTGAAAATCCTGAAAAAGTCGTTTTCGACGTCCGTTTTTGAGGCCAAAAATGGGCATCAAAAATGCCATATCTCGGCTATCGTAAGAGCTACGACCTTGCGGATGGTCTCGTTGGATTCAGAATGACGAAACTAAGACAAAACTGTTGGAATTTTCCCGATAGCTCCCATAGAAGCCGAGATATCGACCTTCAAAGTTTGGGTTTTTTCATTTTTCGGGTATACCCCCCCGTATCAAATTTTTTCACCAAAAATTGATTTTTTTCGAAGTCAAACTAAGTATACCAGCGTCTTATTCTGATCATTTAGATTACGAAATCACCGGGTTATAACAGGATCCGAGCAGAACTAAGGGAATGAGAGCACTTTGAAAATCCTGAAAAAGTCGTTTTCGACGTCCGTTTTTGAGGCCAAAAATGGGCTACAAAAATGCCATATCTCGGCTCTCGTAGAAGCTACGACCTTGCGGATGGTCTCGTTGGATTCAGAAGGACAAAACTAAGACAAAACCGTTGGAATTTTCCCGATAGCTCCAATAGAAGCCGAGATATGAGCCTTCAAAGTTTGGGTTTTTTCATTTTTCGGGTATACCCCCCCGTATCGAATTTTTTCACCAAAAATTTATTTTTTTCGAAGTCAAACTAAGTATACCAGCGTCTTATTCTGATCATTTAGATTACGAAATCACCGGGTTATAACAGGATCCGAGCAGAACTAAGGGAATGAGAGCACTTTGAAAATCCTGAAAAAGTCGTTTTCGACGTCCGTTTTTAAGGCCAAAAATGGGCATCAAAAATGCCATATCTCGGCTATCGTAAGAGCTACGACCTTGCGAATGGTCTCGTTGGATTCAGAATGACGAAACTAAGACAAAACCGTTGGAATTTTCCCGATAGCTCCCATAGAAGCCGAGATATCGACCTTCAAAGTTTGGGTTTTTTCATTTTTCAGGTATACCCCCCCGTATCAAATTTTTTCACCAAAAATTGATTTTTTTCGAAATCAAACTAAGTATACCAGCGTCTTATTTGGATCACCTAGATTACGAAAACACCGGGTTATAACAGGATCCGAGCAGAACTAAGGGAATGAGAGCACTTTGAAAATCCTGAAAAAGTCGTTTTCGACGTCTGTTTTTGAGGACAAAAATGGGCATCAAAAATGCCATATCTCGGCTATCGTAAGAGCTACGACCTTGCGGATGGTCTCGTTGGATTCAGAATGACGAAACTAAGACAAAACCGTTAGAATTTTCCCGATAGCTCCCATAGAAGCCGAGATATCGACCTTCAAAGTTTGGGTTTTTTCATTTTTCGGGTATACCCCCCCGTATCAAATTTTTTCACCAAAAATTGATTTTTTTCGAAATCAAACTAAGTATACCAGCGTCTTATTTGGATCACCTAGATTACGAAAACACCGGGTTATAACAGGATCCGAGCAGAACTAAGGGAATGAGAGCACTTTGAAAATCCTGAAAAAGTCGTTTTCGACGTCCGTTTTTGAGGCCAAAAATGGGCATCAAAAATGCCATATCTCGGCTATCGTAAGAGCTACGACCTTGCGGATGGTCTCGTTGGATTCAGAATGACGAAACTAAGACAAAACTGTTGGAATTTTCCCGATAGCTCCCATAGAAGCCGAGATATCGACCTTCAAAGTTTGGGTTTTTTCATTTTTCGGGTATACCCCCCCGTATCAAATTTTTTCACCAAAAATTGATTTTTTTCGAAGTCAAACTAAGTATACCAGCGTCTTATTCTGATCATTTAGATTACGAAAACACCGGGTTATAACAGGATCCGAGCAGAACTAAGGGAATGAGAGCACTTTGAATATCCTGAAAAAGTCGTTTTCGACGTCCGTTTTTGAGGCCAAAAATGGGCTACAAAAATGCCATATCTCGGCTCTCGTAGAAGCTACGACCTTGCAGATGGTCTCGTTGGATTCATAAGGACGAAACTAAGACAAAACCGTTGGAATTTTCACGATAGCTCATATAGAAGCCAAGATATGAGCCTTCAAAGTTTGGGTTTTTTCATTTTTCGGGTATACCCCCCCGTATCGAATTTTTTCACCAAAAATTTATTTTTTCGAAATCAAACTAACTATACCAGCGTGTTATTCTGATCACCTAGATTACGAAAACACCGGGTTATAACAGGATCCGAGCAGAACCAAGGGAATGAGAGCACTTTGGATATCCTGAGAAAGTCGTTTTCGACGTCCGTTTTTGAGGCCAAAAATGGGCTACAAAAATGCCATATCTCGGCTCTCGTAGAAGCTACGACCTTGCGGATGGTCTCGTTGGATTCAGAAGGACGAAACTAAGACAACACCGTTGGAATTTTCCCGATAGCTCCAATAGAAGCCGAGATATCGACCTTCAAAGTTTGGGTTTTTTCATTTTTCGGGTATACCCCCCCGTATCGAATTTTTTCACCAAAAATTGATTTTTTTCGAAGTCAAACTAAGTATACCAGCGTCTTATTCTAATCATTTAGATTACGAAAACACCGGGTTATAACAGGATCCGAGCAGAACTAAGGGAATGAGAGCACTTTGAAAATCCTGAAAAAGTCGTTTTCGACGTCCGTTTTTAAGGCCAAAAATGGGCTACAAAAATGCCATATCTCGGCTCTCGTAGAAGCTACGACCTTGCGGATAGTCTCGTTGGATTCAGAAGGACGAAACTAAGACAAAACCGTTGGAATTTTCCCGATAGCTCATATAGAAGCCGAGATATGAGCCTCCAAAGTTTGGGTTTTTTCATTTTTCGGGTATACCCCCCCGTATCGAATTTTTTCACCAAAAATTGATTTTTTCGAAATCAAACTAAGTATACCAGCGTCTTATTCTGATCACCTAGATTACGAAAACACCGGGTTATAACAGGATCCGAGCAGAACTAAGGGAATGAGAGCACTTTGAAAATCCTGAAAAAGTCGTTTTCGACGTCCGTTTTTGAGGCCAAAAATGGGCTACAAAAATGCCATATCTCGGCTCTCGTAGAAGCTACGACCTTGCGGATAGTCTCGTTGGATTCAGAAGGTCGAAACTAAGACAAACTCGTTGGAATTTTCCCGATAGCTCATATAGAAGCCGAGATATGAGCCTCCAAAATTTGGGTTTTTTCATTTTTCGGGTATACCCCCCCGTATCGAATTTTTTCACCAAAAATTTATTTTTTCGAAATCAAACCAACTATACCAGCGTGTTATTCTGATCACCTAGATTACGAAAACACCGGGTTATAACAGGATCCGAGCAGAACTAAGGGAATGAGAGCACTTTGAATATCCTGAAAAAGTCGTTTTCGACGTCCGTTTTTGAGGCCAAAAATGGGCTACAAAAATGCCATATCTCGGGTCTCGTAGAAGCTACGACCTTGCGGATGGTCTCGTTGGATTCATAAGGACGAAACTAAGACAAAACCGTTGGAATTTTCACGATAGCTCATATCTAAGCCGAGATATGAGCCTTCAAAGTTTGGGTTTTTTCATTTTTCGGGTATACCCCCCCGTATCGAATTTTTTCACCAAAAATTTATTTTTTCGAAATCAAACTAACTATACCAGCGTGTTATTCTGATCACCTAGATTACGAAAACACCGGGTTATAACAGGATCCGAGCAGAACCAAGGGAATGAGAGCACTTTGAATATCCTGAAAAAGTCGTTTTCGACGTCCGTTTTTGAGGCCAAAAATGGGCTACAAAAATGCCATATCTCGGCTCTCGTACCTTGCGGATGGTCTCGTTGGATTCATAAGGACGAAACTAAGACAAAACCGTTGGAATTTTCACGATAGCTCATATAGAAGCCAAGATATGAGCCTTCAAAATTTGGGTTTTTTCATTTTTCGGGTATACCCCCCCGTATCGAATTTTTTCACCAAAAATTTATTTTTTCGAAATCAAACTAACTATACCAGCGTGTTATTCTGATCACCTAGATTACGAAAACACCGGGTTATAACAGGATCCGAGCAGAACCAAGGGAATGAGAGCACTTTGGATATCCTGAGAAAGTCGTTTTCGACGTCCGTTTTTGAGGCCAAAAATGGGCTACAAAAATGCCATATCTCGGCTCTCGTAGAAGCTACGACCTTGCGGATGGTCTCGTTGGATTCAGAAGGACGAAACTAAGACAACACCGTTGGAATTTTCCCGATAGCTCCAATAGAAGCCGAGATATCGACCTTCAAAGTTTGGGTTTTTTCATTTTTCGGGTATACCCCCCCGTATCGAATTTTTTCACCAAAAATTTATTTTTTCGAAATCAAACCAACTATACCAGCGTGTTATTCTGATCACCTAGATTACGAAAACACCGGGTTATAACAGGATCCGAGCAGAACTAAGGGAATGAGAGCACTTTGAATATCCTGAAAAAGTCGTTTTCGACGTCCGTTTTTGAGGCCAAAAATGGGCTACAAAAATGCCATATCTCGGGTCTCGTAAAAGCTACGACCTTGCGGATGGTCTCGTTGGATTCATAAGGACGAAACTAAGACAAAACCGTTGGAATTTTCACGATAGCTCATATCTAAGCCGAGATATGAGCCTTCAAAGTTTGGGTTTTTTCATTTTTCGGGTATACCCCCCCGTATCGAATTTTTTCACCAAAAATTTATTTTTTCGAAATCAAACTAACTATACCAGCGTGTTATTCTGATCACCTAGATTACGAAAACACCGGGTTATAACAGGATCCGAGCAGAACCAAGGGAATGAGAGCACTTTGAATATCCTGAAAAAGTCGTTTTCGACGTCCGTTTTTGAGGCCAAAAATGGGCTACAAAAATGCCATATCTCGGCTCTCGTAGAAGCTACGACCTTGCGGATGGTCTCGTTGGATTCATAAGGACGAAACTAAGACAAAACCGTTGGAATTTTCACGATAGCTCATATAGAAGCCGAGATATCGACCTTCAAAGTTTGGGTTTTTTCATTTTTCGGGTATACCCCCCCGTATCGAATTTTTTCACCAAAAATTGATTTTTTTCGAAGTCAAACTAAGTATACCAGCGTCTTATTCTGATCATTTAGATTACGAAAACACCGGGTTATAACAGGATCCGAGCAGAACTAAGGGAATGAGAGCACTTTGAAAATCCTGAAAAAGTCGTTTTCGACGTCCGTTTTTGAGGCCAAAAATGGGCTACAAAAATGCCATATCTCGGCTCTCGTAGAAGCTACGACCTTGCGGATAGTCTCGTTGGATTCAGAAGGACGAAACTAAGACAAACTCGTTGGAATTTTCCCGATAGCTCATATAGAAGCCGAGATATGAGCCTCCAAAATTTGGGTTTTTTCATTTTTCGGGTATACCCCCCCGTATCGAATTTTTTCACCAAAAATTTATTTTTTCGAAATCAAACCAACTATACCAGCGTGTTATTCTGATCACCTAGATTACGAAAACACCGGGTTATAACAGGATCCGAGCAGAACTAAGGGAATGAGAGCACTTTGAATATCCTGAAAAAGTCGTTTTCGACGTCCGTTTTTGAGGCCAAAAATGGGCTACAAAAATGCCATATCTCGGGTCTCGTAGAAGCTACGACCTTGCGGATGGTCTCGTTGGATTCATAAGGACGAAACTAAGACAAAACCGTTGGAATTTTCACGATAGCTCATATCTAAGCCGAGATATCGAACTTCAAAATTTGGGTTTTTTCATTTTTCGGGTATACCCCCCCGTATCGAATTTTTTCACCAAAAATTGATTTTTTCGAAATCAAACTAAGTATACCAGCGTCTTATTCTGATCACCTAGATTACGAAAACACCGGGTTATAACAGGATCCGAGCAGAACTAAGGGAGTGAGAGCACTTTGAAAATCCTGAAAAAGTCGTTTTCGACGTCCGTTTTTGAGGCCAAAAATGGGCTACAAAAATGCCATATCTCGGCTCTCGTAGAAGCTACGACCTTGCGGATAGTCTCGTTGGATTCAGAAGGACGAAACTAAGACAAACTCGTTGGAATTTTCCCGATAGCTCATATAGAAGCCGAGATATGAGCCTCCAAAATTTGGGTTTTTTCATTTTTCGGGTATACCCCCCGTATCGAATTTTTTCACCAAAAATTTATTTTTTCGAAATCAAACTAACTATACCAGCGTGTTATTCTGATCACCTAGATTACGAAAACACCGGGTTATAACAGGATCCGAGCAGAACTAAGGGAATGAGAGCACTTTGAATATCCTGAAAAAGTCGTTTTCGACGTCCGTTTTTGAGGCCAAAAATGGGCTACAAAAATGCCATATCTCGGCTCTCGTAGAAGCTACGACCTTGCGGATGGTCTCGTTGGATTCATAAGGACGAAACTAAGACAAAACCGTTGGAATTTTCACGATAGCTCATATCTAAGCCGAGATATGAGCCTTCAAAGTTTGGGTTTTTTCATTTTTCGGGTATACCCCCCCGTATCAAATTTTTTCACCAAAAATTGATTTTTTTCGAAATCAAACTAAGTATACCAGCGTCTTATTTGGATCACCTAGATTACGAAAACACCGGGTTATAACAGGATCCGAGCAGAACTAAGGGAATGAGAGCACTTTGAAAATCCTGAAAAAGTCGTTTTCGACGTCCGTTTTTAAGGCCAAAAATGGGCTACAAAAATGCCATATCTCGGCTCTCGTAGAAGCTACGACCTTGCGGATAGTCTCGTTGGATTCAGAAGGACGAAACTAAGACAAAACCGTTGGAATTTTCCCGATAGCTCATATAGAAGCCGAGATATGAGCCTCCAAAGTTTGGGTTTTTTCATTTTTCGGGTATACCCCCCCGTATCGAATTTTTTCACCAAAAATTGATTTTTTCGAAATCAAACTAAGTATACCAGCGTCTTATTCTGATCACCTAGATTACGAAAACACCGGGTTATAACAGGATCCGAGCAGAACTAAGGGAATGAGAGCACTTTGAAAATCCTGAAAAAGTCGTTTTCGACGTCCGTTTTTGAGGCCAAAAATGGGCTACAAAAATGCCATATCTCGGCTCTCGTAGAAGCTACGACCTTGCGGATAGTCTCGTTGGATTCAAAAGGACGAAACTAAGACAAAACCGTTGGAATTTTCCCGATAGCTCATATAGAAGCCGAGATATGAGCCTCCAAAATTTGGGTTTTTTCATTTTTCGGGTATACCCCCCCGTATCGAATTTTTTCACCAAAAATTTATTTTTTCGAAATCAAACTAACTATACCAGCGTGTTATTCTGATCACCTAGATTACGAAAACACCGGGTTATAACAGGATCCGAGCAGAACTAAGGGAATGAGAGCACTTTGAATATCCTGAAAAAGTCGTTTTCGACGTCCGTTTTTGAGGCCAAAAATGGGCTACAAAAATGCCATATCTCGGCTCTCGTAGAAGCTACGACCTTGCGGATGGTCTCGTTGGATTCATAAGGACGAAACTAAGACAAAACCGTTGGAATTTTCACGATAGCTCATATAGAAGCCAAGATATGAGCCTTCAAAGTTTGGGTTTTTTCATTTTTCGGGTATACCCCCCCGTATCGAATTTTTTCACCAAAAATTTATTTTTTCGAAATCAAACTAACTATACCAGCGTGTTATTCTGATCACCTAGATTACGAAAACACCGGGTTATAACAGGATCCGAGCAGAACCAAGGGAATGAGAGCACTTTGAATATCCTGAAAAAGTCGTTTTCGACGTCCGTTTTTGAGGCCAAAAATGGGCTACAAAAATGCCATATCTCGGCTCTCGTAGAAGCTACGACCTTGCGGATGGTCTCGTTGGATTCAGAAGGACGAAACTAAGACAACACCGTTGGAATTTTCCCGATAGCTCCAATAGAAGCCGAGATATCGACCTTCAAAGTTTGGGTTTTTTCATTTTTCGGGTATACCCCCCGTATCGAATTTTTTCACCAAAAATTGATTTTTTTCGAAGTCAAACTAAGTATACCAGCGTCTTATTCTGATCATTTAGATTACGAAAACACCGGGTTATAACAGGATCCGAGCAGAACTAAGGGAATGAGAGCACTTTGAAAATCCTGAAAAAGTCGTTTTCGACGTCCGTTTTTAAGGCCAAAAATGGGCTACAAAAATGCCATATCTCGGCTCTCGTAGAAGCTACGACCTTGCGGATAGTCTCGTTGGATTCAGAAGGACGAAACTAAGACAAACTCGTTGGAATTTTCCCGATAGCTCATATAGAAGCCGAGATATGAGCCTCCAAAATTTGGGTTTTTTCATTTTTCGGGTATACCCCCCCGTATCGAATTTTTTCACCAAAAATTTATTTTTTCGAAATCAAACTAACTATACCAGCGTGTTATTCTGATCACCTAGATTACGAAAACACCGGGTTATAACAGGATCCGAGCAGAACTAAGGGAATGAGAGCACTTTGAATATCCTGAAAAAGTCGTTTTCGACGTCCGTTTTTGAGGCCAAAAATGGGCTACAAAAATGCCATATCTCGGCTCTCGTAGAAGCTACGACCTTGCGGATGGTCTCGTTGGATTCAGAAGGACGAAACTAAGACAACACCGTTGGAATTTTCCCGATAGCTCCAACAGAAGCCGAGATATCGAACTTCAAAATTTGGGTTTTTTCATTTTTCGGGTATACCCCCCCGTATCGAATTTTTTCACCAAAAATTGATTTTTTCGAAATCAAACTAACTATACCAGCGTGTTATTCTGATTACCTAGATTACGAAAACGCCGGGTTATAACAGGATCCGAGCAGAACTAAGGGAATGAGAGCACTTTGAAAATCCTGAAAAAGTCGTTTTCGACGTCCGTTTTTGAGGCCAAAAATGGGCATCAAAAATGCCATATCTCGGCTATCGTAAGAGCTACGACCTTGCGGATGGTCTCGTTGGATTCAGAATGACGAAACTAAGACAAAACCGTTGGAATTTTCCCGATAGCTCCCATAGAAGCCGAGATATCGACCTTCAAAGTTTGGGTTTTTTCATTTTTCGGGTATACCCCCCCGTATCGAATTTTTTCACCAAAAATTGATTTTTTTCGAAGTCAAACTAAGTATACCAGCATCTTATTCTGATCATTTAGATTACGAAATCACCGGGTTATAACAGGATCCGAGCAGAACTAAGGGAATGAGAGCACTTTGAAAATCCTGAAAAAGTCGTTTTCGACGTCCGTTTTTGAGGCCAAAAATGGGCTACAAAAATGCCATATCTCGGCTCTCGTAGAAGCTACGACCTTGCGGATGGTCTCGTTGGATTCAGAAGGACAAAACTAAGACAAAACCGTTGGAATTTTCTCGATAGCTCCAATAGAAGCCGAGATATGAGCCTTCAAAGTTTGGGTTTTTTCATTTTTCGGGTATACTCCCCCGTATCGAATTTTTTCACCAAAAATTTATTTTTTCGAAATCAAACTAACTATACCAGCGTGTTATTCTGATCACCTAGATTACGAAAACACTGGGTTATAACAGGATCCGAGCAGAACCAAGGGAATGAGAGCACTTTGAATATCCTGAAAAAGTCGTTTTCGACGTCCGTTTTTGAGGCCAAAAATGGGCTACAAAAATGCCATATCTCGGCTCTTGTAGAAGCTACGACCTTGCGAATGGTCTCGTTGGATTCAGAAGGACGAAACTAAGACAACACCGTTGGAATTTTCCCGATAGCTCCAATAGAAGCCGAGATATCGACCTTCAAAGTTTGGGTTTTTTCATTTTTCGGGTATACCCCCCCCGTATCGAATTTTTTCACCAAAAATTGATTTTTTTCGAAGTCAAACTAAGTATACCAGCGTCTTATTCTGATCATTTAGATTACGAAAACACCGGGTTATAACAGGATCCGAGCAGAACTAAGGGAATGAGAGCACTTTGAAAATCCTGAAAAAGTCGTTTTCGACGTCCGTTTTTAAGGCCAAAAATGGGCTACAAAAATGCCATATCTCGGCTCTCGTAGAAGCTACGACCTTGCGGATAGTCTCGTTGGATTCAGAAGGACGAAACTAAGACAAACTCGTTGGAATTTTCCCGATAGCTCATATAGAAGCCGAGATATGAGCCTCCAAAATTTGGGTTTTTTCATTTTTCGGGTATACCCCCCCGTATCGAATTTTTTCACCAAAAATTTATTTTTTCGAAATCAAACTAACTATACCAGCGTGTTATTCTGATCACCTAGATTACGAAAACACCGGGTTATAACAGGATCCGAGCAGAACTAAGGGAATGAGAGCACTTTGAATATCCTGAAAAAGTCGTTTTCGACGTCCGTTTTTGAGGCCAAAAATGGGCTACAAAAATGCCATATCTCGGCTCTCGTAGAAGCTACGACCTTGCGGATGGTCTCGTTGGATTCATAAGGACGAAACTAAGACAAAACCGTTGGAATTTTCACGATAGCTCATATCTAAGCCGAGATATGAGCCTTCAAAGTTTGGGTTTTTTCATTTTTCGGGTATACCCCCCCGTATCGAATTTTTTCACCAAAAATTTATTTTTTCGAAATCAAACTAACTATACCAGCGTGTTATTCTGATCACCTAGATTACGAAAACACCGGGTTATAACAGGATCCGAGCAGAACCAAGGGAATGAGAGCACTTTGAATATCCTGAAAAAGTCGTTTTCGACGTCCGTTTTTGAGGCCAAAAATGGGCTACAAAAATGCCATATCTCGGCTCTCGTAGAAGCTACGACCTTGCGGATGGTCTCGTTGGATTCAGAAGGACGAAACTAAGACAACACCGTTGGAATTTTCCCGATAGCTCCAATAGAAGCCGAGATATCGACCTTCAAAGTTTGGGTTTTTTCATTTTTCGGGTATACCCCCCGTATCGAATTTTTTCACCAAAAATTGATTTTTTTCGAAGTCAAACTAAGTATACCAGCGTCTTATTCTGATCATTTAGATTACGAAAACACCGGGTTATAATAGGATCCGAGCAGAACTAAGGGAATGAGAGCACTTTGAAAATCCTGAAAAAGTCGTTTTCGACGTCCGTTTTTAAGGCCAAAAATGGGCTACAAAAATGCCATATCTCGGCTCTCGTAGAAGCTACGACCTTGCGGATAGTCTCGTTGGATTCAGAAGGACGAAACTAAGACAAAACCGTTGGAATTTTCCCGATAGCTCCAATAGAAGCCGAGATATCGAACTTCAAAATTTGGGTTTTTTCATTTTTCGGGTATACCCCCCCGTATCGAATTTTTTCACCAAAAATTGATTTTTTCGAAATCAAACTAACTATACCAGCGTGTTATTCTGATTACCTAGATTACGAAAACGCCGGGTTATAACAGGATCCGAGCAGAACTAAGGGAATGAGAGCACTTTGAAAATCCTGAAAAAGTCGTTTTCGACGTCCGTTTTTAAGGCCAAAAATGGGCTACAAAAATGCCATATCTCGGCTCTCGTAGAAGCTACGACCTTGCGGATAGTCTCGTTGGATTCAGAAGGACGAAACTAAGACAAACTCGTTGGAATTTTCCCGATAGCTCATATAGAAGCCGAGATATGAGCCTCCAAAATTTGGGTTTTTTCATTTTTCGGGTATACCCCCCCGTATCGAATTTTTTCACCAAAAATTTATTTTTTCGAAATCAAACTAACTATACCAGCGTGTTATTCTGATCACCTAGATTACGAAAACACCGGGTTATAACAGGATCCGAGCAGAACTAAGGGAATGAGAGCACTTTGAATATCCTGAAAAAGTCGTTTTCGACGTCCGTTTTTGAGGCCAAAAATGGGCTACAAAAATGCCATATCTCGGCTCTCGTAGAAGCTACGACCTTGCGGATGGTCTCGTTGGATTCATAAGGACGAAACTAAGACAAAACCGTTGGAATTTTCACGATAGCTCATATCTAAGCCGAGATATGAGCCTTCAAAGTTTGGGTTTTTTCATTTTTCGGGTATACCCCCCCGTATCGAATTTTTTCACCAAAAATTTATTTTTTCGAAATCAAACTAACTATACCAGCGTGTTATTCTGATCACCTAGATTACGAAAACACCGGGTTATAACAGGATCCGAGCAGAACCAAGGGAATGAGAGCACTTTGAATATCCTGAAAAAGTCGTTTTCGACGTCCGTTTTTGAGGCCAAAAATGGGCTACAAAAATGCCATATCTCGGCTCTCGTAGAAGCTACGACCTTGCGGATGGTCTCGTTGGATTCAGAAGGACGAAACTAAGACAACACCGTTGGAATTTTCCCGATAGCTCCAATAGAAGCCGAGATATCGACCTTCAAAGTTTGGGTTTTTTCATTTTTCGGGTATACCCCCCGTATCGAATTTTTTCACCAAAAATTGATTTTTTTCGAAGTCAAACTAAGTATACCAGCGTCTTATTCTGATCATTTAGATTACGAAAACACCGGGTTATAATAGGATCCGAGCAGAACTAAGGGAATGAGAGCACTTTGAAAATCCTGAAAAAGTCGTTTTCGACGTCCGTTTTTAAGGCCAAAAATGGGCTACAAAAATGCCATATCTCGGCTCTCGTAGAAGCTACGACCTTGCGGATAGTCTCGTTGGATTCAGAAGGACGAAACTAAGACAAAACCGTTGGAATTTTCCCGATAGCTCCAATAGAAGCCGAGATATCGAACTTCAAAATTTGGGTTTTTTCATTTTTCGGGTATACCCCCCCGTATCGAATTTTTTCACCAAAAATTGATTTTTTCGAAATCAAACTAACTATACCAGCGTGTTATTCTGATTACCTAGATTACGAAAACGCCGGGTTATAACAGGATCCGAGCAGAACTAAGGGAATGAGAGCACTTTGAAAATCCTGAAAAAGTCGTTTTCGACGTCCGTTTTTGAGGCCAAAAATGGGCTACAAAAATGCCATATCTCGGCTCTCGTAGAAGCTACGACCTTGCGGATGGTCTCGTTGGATTCAGAAGGACGAAACTAAGACAACACCGTTGGAATTTTCCCGATAGCTCCAATAGAAGCCGAGATATCGAACTTCAAAATTTGGGTTTTTTCATTTTTCGGGTATACCCCCCCGTATCGAATTTTTTCACCAAAAATTGATTTTTTCGAAATCAAACTAACTATACCAGCGTGTTATTCTGATCACCTAGATTACGAAAACGCCGGGTTATAACAGGATCCGAGCAGAACTAAGGGAATGAGAGCACTTTGAAAATCCTGAAAAAGTCGTTTTCGACGTCCGTTTTTGAGGCCAAAAATGGGCATCAAAAATGCCATATCTCGGCTCTCGTAGAAGCTACGACCTTGCGGATGGTCTCGTTGGATTCAGAAGGACGAAACTAAGACAACACCGTTGGAATTTTCCCGATAGCTCCAATAGAAGCCGAGATATCGACCTTCAAAGTTTGGGTTTTTTCATTTTTCGGGTATACCCCCCGTATCGAATTTTTTCACCAAAAATTGATTTTTTTCGAAGTCAAACTAAGTATACCAGCGTCTTATTCTGATCATTTAGATTACGAAAACACCGGGTTATAATAGGATCCGAGCAGAACTAAGGGAATGAGAGCACTTTGAAAATCCTGAAAAAGTCGTTTTCGACGTCCGTTTTTAAGGCCAAAAATGGGCTACAAAAATGCCATATCTCGGCTCTCGTAGAAGCTACGACCTTGCGGATAGTCTCGTTGGATTCAGAAGGACGAAACTAAGACAAAACCGTTGGAATTTTCCCGATAGCTCCAATAGAAGCCGAGATATCGAACTTCAAAATTTGGGTTTTTTCATTTTTCGGGTATACCCCCCCGTATCGAATTTTTTCACCAAAAATTGATTTTTTCGAAATCAAACTAACTATACCAGCGTGTTATTCTGATTACCTAGATTACGAAAACGCCGGGTTATAACAGGATCCGAGCAGAACTAAGGGAATGAGAGCACTTTGAAAATCCTGAAAAAGTCGTTTTCGACGTCCGTTTTTGAGGCCAAAAATGGGCTACAAAAATGCCATATCTCGGCTCTCGTAGAAGCTACGACCTTGCGGATGGTCTCGTTGGATTCAGAAGGACGAAACTAAGACAACACCGTTGGAATTTTCCCGATAGCTCCAATAGAAGCCGAGATATCGAACTTCAAAATTTGGGTTTTTTCATTTTTCGGGTATACCCCCCCGTATCGAATTTTTTCACCAAAAATTGATTTTTTCGAAATCAAACTAACTATACCAGCGTGTTATTCTGATCACCTAGATTACGAAAACGCCGGGTTATAACAGGATCCGAGCAGAACTAAGGGAATGAGAGCACTTTGAAAATCCTGAAAAAGTCGTTTTCGACGTCCGTTTTTGAGGCCAAAAATGGGCATCAAAAATGCCATATCTCGGCTATCGTAAGAGCTACGACCTTGCGGATGGTCTCGTTGGATTCAGAATGACGAAACTAAGACAAAACCGTTGGAATTTTCCCGATAGCTCCCATAGAAGCCGAGATATCGACCTTCAAAGTTTGGGTTTTTTCATTTTTCGGGTATACCCCCCCGTATCGAATTTTTTCACCAAAAATTGATTTTTTTCGAAGTCAAACTAAGTATACCAGCATCTTATTCTGATCATTTAGATTACGAAATCACCGGGTTATAACAGGATCCGAGCAGAACTAAGGGAATGAGAGCACTTTGAAAATCCTGAAAAAGTCGTTTTCGACGTCCGTTTTTGAGGCCAAAAATGGGCTACAAAAATGCCATATCTCGGCTCTCGTAGAAGCTACGACCTTGCGGATGGTCTCGTTGGATTCAGAAGGACAAAACTAAGACAAAACCGTTGGAATTTTCCCGATAGCTCCAATAGAAGCCGAGATATGAGCCTTCAAAGTTTGGGTTTTTTCATTTTTCGGGTATACCCCCCCGTATCGAATTTTTTCACCAAAAATTTATTTTTTCGAAATCAAACTAACTATACCAGCGTGTTATTCTGATCACCTAGATTACGAAAACACTGGGTTATAACAGGATCCGAGCAGAACCAAGGGAATGAGAGCACTTTGAATATCCTGAAAAAGTCGTTTTCGACGTCCGTTTTTGAGGCCAAAAATGGGCTACAAAAATGCCATATCTCGGCTCTTGTAGAAGCTACGACCTTGCGAATGGTCTCGTTGGATTCAGAAGGACAAAACTAAGACAAAACCGTTGGAATTTTCCCGATAGCTCCAATAGAAGCCGAGATATGAGACTTCAAAGTTTGGGTTTTTTCATTTTTCGGGTATACCCCCCCGTATCGAATTTTTTCACCAAAAATTTATTTTTCCGAAATCAAACTAACTATACCAGCGTGTTATTCTGATCACCTAGATTACGAAAACACCGGGTTATAACAGGATCCGAGCAGAACTAAGGGAATGAGAGCACTTTGAAAATCCTGAAAAAGTCGTTTTCGACGTCCGTTTTTAAGGCCAAAAATGGGCTACAAAAATGATATATCTCGGCTCTCGTAGAAACTACGACCTTGCGGATAGTCTCGTTGGATTGAGAAGGACGAAACTAAGACAAAACCGTTGGAATTTTCCCGATAGCTCATATAGAAGCCGAGATATGAGCCTCCAAAGTTTGGGTTTTTTCATTTTTCGGGTATACCCCCCCGTATCGAATTTTTTCACCAAAAATTGATTTTTTCGAAATCAAACTAACTATACCAGCGTGTTATTCTGATCACCTAGATTACGAAAACACCGGGTTATAACAGGATCCGAGCAGAACTAAGGGAATGAGAGCACTTTGAAAATCCTGAAAAAGTCGTTTTCGACGTCCGTTTTTGAGGCCAAAAATGGGCTACAAAAATGCCATATCTCGGCTCTCGTAGAAGCTACGACCTTGCGGATAGTCTCGTTGGATTCAGAAGGACGAAACTAAGACAAACTCGTTGGAATTTTCCCGATAGCTCATATAGAAGCCGAGATATGAGCCTCCAAAATTTGGGTTTTTTCATTTTTCGGGTATACCCCCCCGTATCGAATTTTTTCACCAAAAATTGATTTTTTTCGAAGTCAAACTAAGTATACCAGCGTCTTATTCTGATCATTTAGATTACGAAAACGCCGGGTTATAACAGGATCCGAGCAGAACTAAGGGAATGAGAGCACTTTGAAAATCCTGAAAAAGTCGTTTTCGACGTCCGTTTTTGAGGCCAAAAATGGGCTACAAAAATGCCATATCTCGGCTCTCGTAGAAGCTACGACCTTGCGGATGGTCTCGTTGGATTCAGAATGACGAAACTAAGACAAAACCGTTGGAATTTTCCCGATAGCTCCCATAGAAGCCGAGATATCGACCTTCAAAGTTTGGGTTTTTTCATTTTTCGGGTATACCCCCCCGTATCAAATTTTTTCACCAAAAATTGATTTTTTTCGAAATCAAACTAAGTATACCAGCGTCTTATTTGGATCACCTAGATTACGAAAACACCGGGTTATAACAGGATCCGAGCAGAACTAAGGGAATGAGAGCACTTTGAAAATCCTGAAAAAGTCGTTTTCGACGTCCGTTTTTGAGGCCAAAAATGGGCATCAAAAATGCCATATCTCGGCTATCGTAAGAGCTACGACCTTGCGGATGGTCTCGTTGGATTCAGAATGACGAAACTAAGACAAAACCGTTGGAATTTTCCCGATAGCTCCCATAGAAGCCGAGATATCGACCTTCAAAGTTTGGGTTTTTTCATTTTTCGGGTATACCCCCCCGTATCAAATTTTTTCACCAAAAATTGATTTTTTTTGAAATCAAACTAAGTATACCAGCGTCTTATTTGGATCACCTAGATTACGAAAACACCGGGTTATAACAGGATCCGAGCAGAACTAAGGGAATGAGAGCACTTTGAAAATCCTGAAAAAGTCGTTTTCGACGTCCGTTTTTGAGGCCAAAAATGGGCATCAAAAATGCCATATCTCGGCTATCGTAAGAGCTACGACCTTGCGGATGGTCTCGTTGGATTCAGAATGACGAAACTAAGACAAAACCGTTTTTTTCAAAACCGGAATTTTCCCGATAGCTCCCATAGAAGCCGAGATATCGACCTTCAAAATTTGGGTTTTTTTATTTTTCGGGTATACCCCCCCGTATCGAATTTTTTCACCAAAAATTGATTTTTTCGAAATCAAACTAACTATACCAGCGTGTTATTCTGATTACCTAGATTACGAAAACGCCGGGTTATAACAGGATCCGAGCAGAACTAAGGGAATGAGAGCACTTTGAAAATCCTGAAAAAGTCGTTTTCGACGTCCGTTTTTGAGGCCAAAAATGGGCTACAAAAATGCCATATCTCGGCTCTCGTAGAAGCTACGATCTTGCGGATAGTCTCGTTGGATTCAGAAGGACGAAACTAAGACAAAACCGTTGGAATTTTCCCGATAGCTCCAATAGAAGCCGAGATATCGAACTTCAAAATTTGGGTTTTTTCATTTTTCGGGTATACCCCCCCGTATCGAATTTTTTCACCAAAAATTGATTTTTTCGAAATCAAACTAACTATACCAGCGTGTTATTCTGATTACCTAGATTAGGAAAACGCCGGGCTATAACAGGATCCGAGCAGAACTAAGGGAATGAGAGCACTTTGAAAATCCTGAAAAAGTCGTTTTCGACGTCCGTTTTTGAGGCCAAAAATGGGCTACAAAAATGCCATATCTCGGCTCTCGTAGAAGCTACGACCTTGCGGATGGTCTCGTTGGATTCAGAATGACGAAACTAAGACAAAACCGTTGGAATTTTCCCGATAGCTCCCATAGAAGCCGAGATATCGACCTTCAAAGTTTGGGTTTTTTCATTTTTCGGGTATACCCCCCCGTATCAAATTTTTTCACCAAAAATTGATTTTTTTCGAAATCAAACTAAGTATACCAGCGTCTTATTTGGATCACCTAGATTACGAAAACACCGGGTTATAACAGGATCCGAGCAGAACTAAGGGAATGAGAGCACTTTGAAAATCCTGAAAAAGTCGTTTTCGACGTCCGTTTTTGAGGCCAAAAATGGGCATCAAAAATGCCATATCTCGGCTATCGTAAGAGCTACGACCTTGCGGATGGTCTCGTTGGATTCAGAATGACGAAACTAAGACAAAACCGTTGGAATTTTCCCGATAGCTCCCATAGAAGCCGAGATATCGACCTTCAAAGTTTGGGTTTTTTCATTTTTCGGGTATACCCCCCCGTATCAAATTTTTTCACCAAAAATTGATTTTTTTTGAAATCAAACTAAGTATACCAGCGTCTTATTTGGATCACCTAGATTACGAAAACACCGGGTTATAACAGGATCCGAGCAGAACTAAGGGAATGAGAGCACTTTGAAAATCCTGAAAAAGTCGTTTTCGACGTCCGTTTTTGAGGCCAAAAATGGGCATCAAAAATGCCATATCTCGGCTATCGTAAGAGCTACGACCTTGCGGATGGTCTCGTTGGATTCAGAATGACGAAACTAAGACAAAACCGTTTTTTTCAAAACCGGAATTTTCCCGATAGCTCCCATAGAAGCCGAGATATCGACCTTCAAAATTTGGGTTTTTTCATTTTTCGGGTATACCCCCCCGTATCGAATTTTTTCACCAAAAATTGATTTTTTCGAAATCAAACTAACTATACCAGCGTGTTATTCTGATTACCTAGATTACGAAAACGCCGGGTTATAACAGGATCCGAGCAGAACTAAGGGAATGAGAGCACTTTGAAAATCCTGAAAAAGTCGTTTTCGACGTCCGTTTTTGAGGCCAAAAATGGGCTACAAAAATGCCATATCTCGGCTCTCGTAGAAGCTACGATCTTGCGGATAGTCTCGTTGGATTCAGAAGGACGAAACTAAGACAAAACCGTTGGAATTTTCCCGATAGCTCCAATAGAAGCCGAGATATCGAACTTCAAAATTTGGGTTTTTTCATTTTTCGGGTATACCCCCCCGTATCGAATTTTTTCACCAAAAATTGATTTTTTCGAAATCAAACTAACTATACCAGCGTGTTATTCTGATTACCTAGATTACGAAAACGCCGGGCTATAACAGGATCCGAGCAGAACTAAGGGAATGAGAGCACTTTGAAAATCCTGAAAAAGTCGTTTTCGACGTCCGTTTTTGAGGCCAAAAATGGGCTACAAAAATGCCATATCTCGGCTCTCGTAGAAGCTACGACCTTGCGGATGGTCTCGTTGGATTCAGAATGACGAAACTAAGACAAAACCGTTGGAATTTTCCCGATAGCTCCCATAGAAGCCGAGATATCGACCTTCAAAGTTTGGGTTTTTTCATTTTTCGGGTATACCCCCCCGTATCAAATTTTTTCACCAAAAATTGATTTTTTTCGAAATCAAACTAAGTATACCAGCGTCTTATTTGGATCACCTAGATTACGAAAACACCGGGTTATAACAGGATCCGAGCAGAACTAAGGGAATGAGAGCACTTTGAAAATCCTGAAAAAGTCGTTTTCGACGTCCGTTTTTGAGGCCAAAAATGGGCATCAAAAATGCCATATCTCGGCTATCGTAAGAGCTACGACCTTGCGGATGGTCTCGTTGGATTCAGAATGACGAAACTAAGACAAAACCGTTGGAATTTTCCCGATAGCTCCCATAGAAGCCGAGATATCGACCTTCAAAGTTTGGGTTTTTTCATTTTTCGGGTATACCCCCCCGTATCAAATTTTTTCACCAAAAATTGATTTTTTTTTAAATCAAACTAAGTATACCAGCGTCTTATTTGGATCACCTAGATTACGAAAACACCGGGTTATAACAGGATCCGAGCAGAACTAAGGGAATGAGAGCACTTTGAAAATCCTGAAAAAGTCGTTTTCGACGTCCGTTTTTGAGGCCAAAAATGGGCATCAAAAATGCCATATCTCGGCTATCGTAAGAGCTACGACCTTGCGGATGGTCTCGTTGGATTCAGAATGACGAAACTAAGACAAAACCGTTTTTTTCAAAACCGGAATTTTCCCGATAGCTCCCATAGAAGCCGAGATATCGACCTTCAAAGTTTGGGTTTTTTCATTTTTCGGGTATACCCCCCCGTATCGAATTTTTTCACCAAAAATTGATTTTTTTCGAAGTCAAACTAAGTATACCAGCATCTTATTCTGATCATTTAGATTACGAAATCACCGGGTTATAACAGGATCCGAGCAGAACTAAGGGAATGAGAGCACTTTGAAAATCCTGAAAAAGTCGTTTTCGACGTCCGTTTTTGAGGCCAAAAATGGGCTACAAAAATGCCATATCTCGGCTCTCGTAGAAGCTACGACCTTGCGGATGGTCTCGTTGGATTCAGAAGGACAAAACTAAGACAAAACCGTTGGAATTTTCCCGATAGCTCCAATAGAAGCCGAGATATAAGCCTTCAAAGTTTGGGTTTTTTCATTTTTCGGGTATACCCCCCCGTATCGAATTTTTTCACCAAAAATTTATTTTTTCGAAATCAAACTAACTATACCAGCGTGTTATTCTGATCACCTAGATTACGAAAACGCCGGGTTATAACAGGATCCGAGCAGAACTAAGGGAATGAGAGCACTTTGAAAATCCTGAAAAAGTCGTTTTCGACGTCCGTTTTTGAGGCCAAAAATGGGCTACAAAAATGCCATATCTCGGCTCTCGTAGAAGCTACGACCTTGCGGATGGTCTCGTTGGATTCAGAAGGACGAAACTAAGACAACACCGTTGGAATTTTCCCGATAGCTCCAATAGAAGCCGAGATATCGAACTTCAAAATTTGGGTTTTTTCATTTTTCGGGTATACCTCCCCGTATCGAATTTTTTCACCAAAAATTGATTTTTTCGAAATCAAACTAACTATACCAGCGTGTTATTCTGATCACCTAGATTACGAAAACGCCGGGTTATAACAGGATCCGAGCAGAACTAAGGGAATGAGAGCACTTTGAAAATCCTGAAAAAGTCGTTTTCGACGTCCGTTTTTGAGGCCAAAAATGGGCATCAAAAATGCCATATCTCGGCTATCGTAAGAGCTACGACCTTGCGGATGGTCTCGTTGGATTCAGAATGACGAAACTAAGACAAAACCGTTGGAATTTTCCCGATAGCTCCCATAGAAGCCGAGATATCGACCTTCAAAGTTTGGGTTTTTTCATTTTTCGGGTATACCCCCCCGTATCAAATTTTTTCACCAAAAATTGATTTTTTTTTAAATCAAACTAAGTATACCAGCGTCTTATTTGGATCACCTAGATTACGAAAACACCGGGTTATAACAGGATCCGAGCAGAACTAAGGGAATGAGAGCACTTTGAAAATCCTGAAAAAGTCGTTTTCGACGTCCGTTTATGAGGCCAAAAATGGGCATCAAAAATGCCATATCTCGGCTATCGTAAGAGCTACGACCTTGCGGATGGTCTCGTTGGATTCAGAATGACGAAACTAAGACAAAACCGTTTTTTTCAAAACCGGAATTTTCCCGATAGCTCCCATAGAAGCCGAGATATCGACCTTCAAAGTTTGGGTTTTTTCATTTTTCGGGTATACCCCCCCGTATCGAATTTTTTCACCAAAAATTGATTTTTTTCGAAGTCAAACTAAGTATACCAGCATCTTATTCTGATCATTTAGATTACGAAATCACCGGGTTATAACAGGATCCGAGCAGAACTAAGGGAATGAGAGCACTTTGAAAATCCTGAAAAAGTCGTTTTCGACGTCCGTTTTTGAGGCCAAAAATGGGCATCAAAAATGCCATATCTCGGCTATCGTAAGAGCTACGACCTTGCGGATGGTCTCGTTGGATTCAGAATGACGAAACTAAGACAAAACCGTTGGAATTTTCCCGATAGCTCCCATAGAAGCCGAGATATCGACCTTCAAAGTTTGGGTTTTTTCATTTTTCGGGTATACCCCCCCGTATCAAATTTTTTCACCAAAAATTGATTTTTTTTTAAATCAAACTAAGTATACCAGCGTCTTATTTGGATCACCTAGATTACGAAAACACCGGGTTATAACAGGATCCGAGCAGAACTAAGGGAATGAGAGCACTTTGAAAATCCTGAAAAAGTCGTTTTCGACGTCCGTTTTTGAGGCCAAAAATGGGCATCAAAAATGCCATATCTCGGCTATCGTAAGAGCTACGACCTTGCGGATGGTCTCGTTGGATTCAGAATGACGAAACTAAGACAAAACCGTTTTTTTCAAAACCGGAATTTTCCCGATAGCTCCCATAGAAGCCGAGATATCGACCTTCAAAGTTTGGGTTTTTTCATTTTTCGGGTATACCCCCCCCGTATCGAATTTTTTCACCAAAAATTGATTTTTTTCGAAGTCAAACTAAGTATACCAGCATCTTATTCTGATCATTTAGATTACGAAATCACCGGGTTATAACAGGATCCGAGCAGAACTAAGGGAATGAGAGCACTTTGAAAATCCTGAAAAAGTCGTTTTCGACGTCCGTTTTTGAGGCCAAAAATGGGCTACAAAAATGCCATATCTCGGCTCTCGTAGAAGCTACGACCTTGCGGATGGTCTCGTTGGATTCAGAAGGACAAAACTAAGACAAAACCGTTGGAATTTTCCCGATAGCTCCAATAGAAGCCGAGATATAAGCCTTCAAAGTTTGGGTTTTTTCATTTTTCGGGTATACCCCCCCGTATCGAATTTTTTCACCAAAAATTTATTTTTTCGAAATCAAACTAACTATACCAGCGTGTTATTCTGATCACCTAGATTACGAAAACGCCGGGTTATAACAGGATCCGAGCAGAACTAAGGGAATGAGAGCACTTTGAAAATCCTGAAAAAGTCGTTTTCGACGTCCGTTTTTGAGGCCAAAAATGGGCTACAAAAATGCCATATCTCGGCTCTCGTAGAAGCTACGACCTTGCGGATGGTCTCGTTGGATTCAGAAGGACGAAACTAAGACAACACCGTTGGAATTTTCCCGATAGCTCCAATAGAAGCCGAGATATCGAACTTCAAAATTTGGGTTTTTTCATTTTTCGGGTATACCCCCCCGTATCGAATTTTTTCACCAAAAATTGATTTTTTCGAAATCAAACTAACTATACCAGCGTGTTATTCTGATCACCTAGATTACGAAAACGCCGGGTTATAACAGGATCCGAGCAGAACTAAGGGAATGAGAGCACTTTGAAAATCCTGAAAAAGTCGTTTTCGACGTCCGTTTTTGAGGCCAAAAATGGGCATCAAAAATGCCATATCTCGGCTATCGTAAGAGCTACGACCTTGCGGATGGTCTCGTTGGATTCAGAATGACGAAACTAAGACAAAACCGTTGGAATTTTCCCGATAGCTCCCATAGAAGCCGAGATATCGACCTTCAAAGTTTGGGTTCTTTCATTTTTCGGGTATACCCCCCCGTATCGAATTTTTTCACCAAAAATTGATTTTTTTCGAAGTCAAACTAAGTATACCAGCATCTTATTCTGATCATTTAGATTACGAAATCACCGGGTTATAACAGGATCCGAGCAGAACTAAGGGAATGAGAGCACTTTGAAAATCCTGAAAAAGTCGTTTTCGACGTCCGTTTTTGAGGCCAAAAATGGGCTACAAAAATGCCATATCTCGGCTCTCGTAGAAGCTACGACCTTGCGGATGGTCTCGTTGGATTCAGAAGGACAAAACTAAGACAAAACCGTTGGAATTTTCCCGATAGCTCCAATAGAAGCCGAGATATGAGCCTTCAAAGTTTGGGTTTTTTCATTTTTCGGGTATACCCCCCCGTATCGAATTTTTTCACCAAAAATTGATTTTTTCGAAATCAAACTAACTATACCAGCGTGTTATTCTGATTACCTAGATTACGAAAACGCCGGGTTATAACAGGATCCGAGCAGAACTAAGGGAATGAGAGCACTTTGAAAATCCTGAAAAAGTCGTTTTCGACGTCCGTTTTTGAGGCCAAAAATGGGCTACAAAAATGCCATATCTCGGCTCTCGTAGAAGCTACGATCTTGCGGATAGTCTCGTTGGATTCAGAAGGACGAAACTAAGACAAAACCGTTGGAATTTTCCCGATAGCTCCAATAGAAGCCGAGATATCGAACTTCAAAATTTGGGTTTTTTCATTTTTCGGGTATACCCCCCCGTATCGAATTTTTTCACCAAAAATTGATTTTTTCGAAATCAAACTAACTATACCAGCGTGTTATTCTGATTACCTAGATTACGAAAACGCCGGGTTATAACAGGATCCGAGCAGAACTAAGGGAATGAGAGCACTTTGAAAATCCTGAAAAAGTCGTTTTCGACGTCCGTTTTTGAGGCCAAAAATGGGCTACAAAAATGCCATATCTCGGCTCTCGTAGAAGCTACGACCTTGCGGATGGTCTCGTTGGATTCAGAATGACGAAACTAAGACAAAACCGTTGGAATTTTCCCGATAGCTCCCATAGAAGCCGAGATATCGACCTTCAAAGTTTGGGTTTTTTCATTTTTCGGGTATACCCCCCCGTATCAAATTTTTTCACCAAAAATTGATTTTTTTCGAAATCAAACTAAGTATACCAGCGTCTTATTTGGATCACCTAGATTACGAAAACACCGGGTTATAACAGGATCCGAGCAGAACTAAGGGAATGAGAGCACTTTGAAAATCCTGAAAAAGTCGTTTTCGACGTCCGTTTTTGAGGCCAAAAATGGGCATCAAAAATGCCATATCTCGGCTATCGTAAGAGCTACGACCTTGCGGATGGTCTCGTTGGATTCAGAATGACGAAACTAAGACAAAACCGTTGGAATTTTCCCGATAGCTCCCATAGAAGCCGAGATATCGACCTTCAAAGTTTGGGTTTTTTCATTTTTCGGGTATACCCCCCCGTATCAAACTTTTTCACCAAAAATTGATTTTTTTTTAAATCAAACTAAGTATACCAGCGTCTTATTTGGATCACCTAGATTACGAAAACACCGGGTTATAACAGGATCCGAGCAGAACTAAGGGAATGAGAGCACTTTGAAAATCCTGAAAAAGTCGTTTTCGACGTCCGTTTTTGAGGCCAAAAATGGGCATCAAAAATGCCATATCTCGGCTATCGTAAGAGCTACGACCTTGCGGATGGTCTCGTTGGATTCAGAATGACGAAACTAAGACAAAACCGTTTTTTTCAAAACCGGAATTTTCCCGATAGCTCCCATAGAAGCCGAGATATCGACCTTCAAAGTTTGGGTTTTTTCATTTTTCGGGTATACCCCCCCGTATCGAATTTTTTCACCAAAAATTGATTTTTTTCGAAGTCAAACTAAGTATACCAGCATCTTATTCTGATCATTTAGATTACGAAATCACCGGGTTATAACAGGATCCGAGCAGAACTAAGGGAATGAGAGCACTTTGAAAATCCTGAAAAAGTCGTTTTCGACGTCCGTTTTTGAGGCCAAAAATGGGCTACAAAAATGCCATATCTCGGCTCTCGTAGAAGCTACGACCTTGCGGATGGTCTCGTTGGATTCAGAAGGACAAAACTAAGACAAAACCGTTGGAATTTTCCCGATAGCTCCAATAGAAGCCGAGATATGAGCCTTCAAAGTTTGGTTTTTTTCATTTTTCGGGTATACCCCCCCGTATCGAATTTTTTCACCAAAAATTAATTTTTTCGAAATCAAACTAACTATACCAGCGTGTTATTCTGATCACCTAGATTACGAAAACACCGGGTTATAACAGGATCCGAGCAGAACCAAGGGAATGAGAGCACTTTGAATATCCTGAAAAAGTCGTTTTCGACGTCCGTTTTTGAGGCCAAAAATGGGCTACAAAAATGCCATATCTCGGCTCTTGTAGAAGCTACGATCTTGCGAATGGTCTCGTTGGATTCAGAAGGACGAAACTAAGACAACACCGTTGGAATTTTCCCGATAGCTCCAATAGAAGCCGAGATATCGACCTTCAAAGTTTGGGTTTTTTCATTTTTCGGGTATACCCCCCCGTATCGAATTTTTTCACCAAAAATTGATTTTTTTCGAAGTCAAACTAAGTATACCAGCGTCTTATTCTGATCATTTAGATTACGAAAACACCGGGTTATAACAGGATCCGAGCAGAACTAAGGGAATGAGAGCACTTTGAAAATCCTGAAAAAGTCGTTTTCGACGTCCGTTTTTAAGGCCAAAAATGAGCTACAAAAATGCCATATCTCGGCTCTCGTAGAAGCTACGACCTTGCGGATAGTCTCGTTGGATTGAGAAGGACGAAACTAAGACAAAACCGTTGGAATTTTCCCGATAGCTCATATAGAAGCCGAGATATGAGCCTCCAAAGTTTGGGTTTTTTCATTTTTCGGGTATACCCCCCCGTATCGAATTTTTTCACCAAAAATTGATTTTTTCGAAATCAAACTAAGTATACCAGCGTCTTATTCTGATCACCTAGATTACGAAAACACCGGGTTATAACAGGATCCGAGCAGAACTAAGGGAATGAGAGCACTTTGAAAATCCTGAAAAAGTCGTTTTCGACGTCCGTTTTTGAGGCCAAAAATGGGCTACAAAAATGCCATATCTTGGCTCTCGTAGCAGCTACGACCTTGCGGATAGTCTCGTTGGATTCAGAAGGACGAAACTAAGACAAAACCGTTGGAATTTTCCCGATAGCTCATATAGAAGCCGAGATATGAGCCTCCAAAATTTGGGTTTTTTCATTTTTAAGGCCCCCGTATCGAATTTTTTCACCAAAAATTTATTTTTTCGAAATCAAACTAACTATACCAGCGTGTTATTCTGATCACCTAGATTACGAAAACACCGGGTTATAACAGGATCCGAGCAGAACTAAGGGAATGAGAGCACTTTGAATATCCTGAAAAAGTCGTTTTCGACGTCCGTTTTTGAGGCCAAAAATGGGCTACAAAAATGCCATATCTCGGCTCTCGTAGAAGCTACGACCTTGCGGATGGTCTCGTTGGATTCATAAGGACGAAACTAAGACAAAACCGTTGGAATTTTCACGATAGCTCATATAGAAGCCAAGATATGAGCCTTCAAAGTTTGGGTTTTTTCATTTTTCGGGTATACCCCCCCGTATCGAATTTTTTCACCAAAAATTTATTTTTTCGAAATCAAACTAAGTATACCAGCGTCTTATTCTGATCACCTAGATTACGAAAACACCGGGTTATAACAGGATCCGAGCAGAACCAAGGGAATGAGAGCACTTTGAATATCCTGAAAAAGTCGTTTTCGACGTCCGTTTTTGAGGCCAAAAATGGGCTACAAAAATGCCATATCTCGGCTCTCGTAGAAGCTACGACCTTGCGAATGGTCTCGTTGGATTCAGAAGGACGAAACTAAGACAACACCGTTGGAATTTTCCCGATAGCTCCAATAGAAGCCGAGATATCGACCTTCAAAGTTTGGGTTTTTTCATTTTTCGGGTATACCCCCCCGTATCGAATTTTTTCACCAAAAATTGATTTTTTTCGAAGTCAAACTAAGTATACCAGCGTCTTATTCTGATCATTTAGATTACGAAAACACCGGGTTATAACAGGATCCGAGCAGAACTAAGGGAATGAGAGCACTTTGAAAATCCTGAAAAAGTCGTTTTCGACGTCCGTTTTTAAGGCCAAAAATGGGCTACAAAAATGCCATATCTCGGCTCTCGTAGAAGCTACGACCTTGCGGATGGTCTCGTTGGATTCATAAGGACGAAACTAAGACAAAACCGTTGGAATTTTCCCGATAGCTCATATAGAAGCCGAGATATGAGCCTCCAAAGTTTGGGTTTTTTCATTTTTCGGGTATACCCCCCCGTATCGAATTTTTTCACCAAAAATTGATTTTTTCGAAATCAAACTAAGTATACCAGCGTCTTATTCTGATCACCTAGATTACGAAAACACCGGGTTATAACAGGATCCGAGCAGAACTAAGGGAATGAGAGCACTTTGAAAATCCTGAAAAAGTCGTTTTCGACGTCCGTTTTTGAGGCCAAAAATGGGCATCAAAAATGCCATATCTCGGCTATCGTAAGAGCTACGACCTTGCGGATGGTCTCGTTGGATTCAGAATGACGAAACTAAGACAAAACCGTTGGAATTTTCCCGATAGCTCCCATAGAAGCTGAGATATCGACCTTCAAAGTTTGGGTTTTTTCATTTTTCGGGTATACCCCCCCGTATCAAATTTTTTCACCAAAAATTGATTTTTTTCGAAATCAAACTAAGTATACCAGCGTCTTATTTGGATCACCTAGATTACGAAAACACCGGGTTATAACAGGATTCGAGCAGAACTAAGGGAATGAGAGCACTTTGAAAATTCTGAAAAAGTCATTTTCGACGTCCGTTTTTGAGGACAAAAATGGGCATCAAAAATGCCATATCTCGGCTATCGTAAAAGCTACGACCTTGCGGATGGTCTCGTTGGATTCAGAATGACGAAATTAAGACAAAACCGTTGGAATTTTCCCGATAGCTCCCATAGAAGCCGAGATATCGACCTTCAAAGTTTGGGTTTTTTCATTTTTCGGGTATACCCCCCCGTATCAAATTTTTTCACCAAAAATTGATTTTTTTCGAAATCAAACTAAGTATACCAGCGTCTTATTTGGATCACCTAGATTACGAAAACACCGGGTTATAACAGGATCCGAGCAGAACTAAGGGAATGAGAGCACTTTGAAAATCCTGAAAAAGTCGTTTCGACGTCCGTTTTTGAGGACAAAAATGGGCATCAAAAATGCCATATCTCGGCTATCGTAAGAGCTACGACCTTGCGGATGGTCTCGTTGGATTCAGAATGACGAAACTAAGACAAAACCGTTGGAATTTTCCCGATAGCTCCCATAGAAGCCGAGATATCGACCTTCAAAGTTTGGGTTTTTTCATTTTTCGGGTATACCAGCGTCTTATTTGGATCACCTAGATTACGAAAACACCGGGTTATAACAGGATCCGAGCAGAACTAAGGGAATGAGAGCACTTTGAAAATCCTGAAAAAGTCGTTTTCGACGTCCGTTTTTGAGGCCAAAAATGGGCATCAAAAATGCCATATCTCGGCTATCGTAAGAGCTACGACCTTGCGGATGGTCTCGTTGGATTCAGAATGACGAAACTAAGACAAAACCGTTGGAATTTTCCCGATAGCTCCCATAGAAGCCGAGATATCGACCTTCAAAGTTTGGGTTTTTTCATTTTTCGGGTATACCCCCCCGTATCAAATTTTTTCACCAAAAATTGATTTTTTTCGAAATCAAACTAAGTATACCAGCGTCTTATTTGGATCACCTAGATTACGAAAACACCGGGTTATAACAGGATCCGAGCAGAACTAAGGGAATGAGAGCACTTTGAAAATCCTGAAAAAGTCGTTTTCGACGTCCGTTTTTGAGGCCAAAAATGGGCATCAAAAATGCCATATCTCGGCTATCGTAAGAGCTACGACCTTGCGGATGGTCTCGTTGGATTCAGAATGACGAAACTAAGACAAAACCGTTAGAATTTTCCCGATAGCTCCCATAGAAGCCGAGATATCGACCTTCAAAGTTTGGGTTTTTTCATTTTTCGGGTATACCCCCCCGTATCAAATTTTTTCACCAAAAATTGATTTTTTTCGAAATCAAACTAAGTATACCAGCGTCTTATTTGGATCACCTAGATTACGAAAACACCGGATTATAACAGGATCCGAGCAGAACTAAGGGAATGAGAGCACTTGGAAAATCCTGAAAAAGTCGTTTTCGACGTCCGTTTTTGAGGCCAAAAATGGGCATCAAAAATGCCATATCTCGGCTATCGTAAGAGCTACGACCTTGCGGATGGTCTCGTTGGATTCAGAATGACGAAACTAAGACAAAACCGTTGGAATTTTCCCGATAGCTCCCATAGAAGCCGAGATATCGACCTTCAAAGTTTGAGTTTTTTCATTTTTCGGGTATACCCCCCCGTATCAAATTTTTTCACCAAAAATTGATTTTTTTCGAAATCAAACTAAGTATACCAGCGTCTTATTTGGATCACCTAGATTACGAAAACACCGGGTTATAACAGGATCCGAGCAGAACTAAGGGAATGAGAGCACTTTGAAAATCCTGAAAAAATCGTTTTCGACGTCCGTTTTTGAGGCCAAAAATGGGCATCAAAAATGCCATATCTCGGCTATCGTAAGAGCTACGACCTTGCGGATGGTCTCGTTGGATTCAGAATGACGAAACTAAGACAAAACCGTTGGAATTTTCCCGATAGCTCCCATAGAAGCCGAGATATCGACCTTCAAAGTTTGGGTTTTTTCATTTTTCGGGTATACCCCCCCGTATCAAATTTTTTCACCAAAAATTGATTTTTTTCGAAATCAAACTAAGTATACCAGCGTCTTATTTGGATCACCTAGATTACGAAAACACCGGGTTATAACAGGATTCGAGCAGAACTAAGGGAATGAGAGCACTTTGAAAATTCTGAAAAAGTCGTTTTCGACGTCCGTTTTTGAGGACAAAAATGGGCATCAAAAATGCCATATCTCGGCTATCGTAAGAGCTACGACCTTGCGGATGGTCTCGTTGGATTCAGAATGACGAAATTAAGACAAAACCGTTGGAATTTTTTCGATAGCTCCCATAGAAGCCGAGATATCGACCTTTAAAGTTTGGGTTTTTTCATTTTTCGGGTATACCCCCCCGTATCAAATTTTTTCACCAAAAATTGATTTTTTTCGAAATCAAACTAAGTATACCAGCGTCTTATTTGGATCACCTAGATTACGAAAACACCGGGTTATAACAGGATCCGAGCAGAACTAAGGGAATGAGAGCACTTTGAAAATCCTGAAAAAGTCGTTTTCGACGTCCGTTTTTGAGGACAAAAATGGGCATCAAAAATGCCATATCTCGGCTATCGTAAGAGCTACGACCTTGCGGATGGTCTCGTTGGATTCAGAATGACGAAACTAAGACAAAACCGTTGGAATTTTCCCGATAGCTCCCATAGAAGCCGAGATATCGACCTTCAAAGTTTGGGTTTTTTCATTTTTCGGGTATACCCCCCCGTATCAAATTTTTTCACCAAAAATTGATTTTTTTCGAAATCAAACTACGTATACCAGCGTCTTATTTGGATCACCTAGATTACGAAAACACCGGGTTATAACAGGATCCGAGCAGAACTAAGGGAATGAGAGCACTTTGAAAATCCTGAAAAAGTCGTTTTCGACGTCCGTTTTTGAGGCCAAAAATGGGCATCAAAAATGCCATATCTCGGCTATCGTAAGAGCTACGACCTTGCGGATGGTCTCGTTGGATTCAGAATGACGAAACTAAGACAAAACCGTTGGAATTTTCCCGATAGCTCCCATAGAAGCCGAGATATCGACCTTCAAAGTTTGGGTTTTTTCATTTTTCGGGTATACCCCCCCGTATCAAATTTTTTCACCAAAAATTAATTTTTTTCGAAATCAAACTACGTATACCAGCGTCTTATTTGGATCACCTAGATTACGAAAACACCGGGTTATAACAGGATTCGAGCAGAACTAAGGGAATGAGAGCACTTTGAAAATTCTGAAAAAGTCATTTTCGACGTCCGTTTTTGAGGACAAAAATGGGCATCAAAAATGCCATATCTCGGCTATCGTAAAAGCTACGACCTTGCGGATGGTCTCGTTGGATTCAGAATGACGAAATTAAGACAAAACCGTTGGAATTTTCCCGATAGCTCCCATAGAAGCCGAGATATCGACCTTCAAAGTTTGGGTTTTTTCATTTTTCGGGTATACCCCCCCGTATCAAATTTTTTCACCAAAAATTGATTTTTTTCGAAATCAAACTAAGTATACCAGCGTCTTATTTGGATCACCTAGATTACGAAAACACCGGGTTATAACAGGATCCGAGCAGAACTAAGGGAATGAGAGCACTTTGAAAATCCTGAAAAAGTCGTTTTCGACGTCCGTTTTTGAGGCCAAAAATGGGCATCAAAAATGCCATATCTCGGCTATCGTAAGAGCTACGACCTTGCGGATGGTCTCGTTGGATTCAGAATGACGAAACTAAGACAAAACCGTTGGAATTTTCCCGATAGCTCCCATAGAAGCCGAGATATCGACCTTCAAAGTTTGGGTTTTTTCATTTTTCGGGTATACCCCCCCGTATCAAATTTTTTCACCAAAAATTGATTTTTTTCGAAATCAAACTAAGTATACCAGCGTCTTATTTGGATCACCTAGATTACGAAAACACCGGGTTATAACAGGATCCGCGCAGAACTAAGGGAATGAGAGCACTTTGAAAATCCTGAAAAAGTCGTTTTCGACGTCCGTTTTTGAGGCCAAAAATGGGCATCAAAAATGCCATATCTCGGCTATCGTAAGAGCTACGACCTTGCGGATGGTCTCGTTGGATTCAGAATGACGAAACTAAGACAAAACCGTTGGAATTTTCCCGATAGCTCCCATAGAAGCCGAGATATCGACCTTCAAAGTTTGGGTTTTTTCATTTTTCGGGTATACCCCCCCGTATCAAATTTTTTCACCAAAAATTGATTTTTTTCGAAATCAAACTACGTATACCAGCGTCTTATTTGGATCACCTAGATTACGAAAACACCGGGTTATAACAGGATTCGAGCAGAACTAAGGGAATGAGAGCACTTTGAAAATTCTGAAAAAGTCATTTTCGACGTCCGTTTTTGAGGACAAAAATGGGCATCAAAAATGCCATATCTCGGCTATCGTAAAAGCTACGACCTTGCGGATGGTCTCGTTGGATTCAGAATGACGAAATTAAGACAAAACCGTTGGAATTTTCCCGATAGCTCCCATAGAAGCCGAGATATCGACCTTCAAAGTTTGGGTTTTTTCATTTTTCGGGTATACCCCCCCGTATCAAATTTTTTCACCAAAAATTGATTTTTTTCGAAATCAAACTAAGTATACCAGCGTCTTATTTGGATCACCTAGATTACGAAAACACCGGGTTATAACAGGATCCGAGCAGAACTAAGGGAATGAGAGCACTTTGAAAATCCTGAAAAAGTCGTTTTCGACGTCCGTTTTTGAGGCCAAAAATGGGCATCAAAAATGCCATATCTCGGCTATCGTAAGAGCTACGACCTTGCGGATGGTCTCGTTGGATTCAGAATGACGAAACTAAGACAAAACCGTTGGAATTTTCCCGATAGCTCCCATAGAAGCCGAGATATCGACCTTCAAAGTTTGGGTTTTTTCATTTTTCGGGTATACCCCCCCGTATCAAATTTTTTCACCAAAAATTGATTTTTTTCGAAATCAAACTAAGTATACCAGCGTCTTATTTGGATCACCTAGATTACGAAAACACCGGGTTATAACAGGATCCGCGCAGAACTAAGGGAATGAGAGCACTTTGAAAATCCTGAAAAAGTCGTTTTCGACGTCCGTTTTTGAGGCCAAAAATGGGCATCAAAAATGCCATATCTCGGCTATCGTAAGAGCTACGACCTTGCGGATGGTCTCGTTGGATTCAGAATGACGAAACTAAGACAAAACCGTTGGAATTTTCCCGATAGCTCCCATAGAAGCCGAGATATCGACCTTCAAAGTTTGGGTTTTTTCATTTTTCGGGTATACCCCCCCGTATCAAATTTTTTCACCAAAAATTGATTTTTTTCGAAATCAAACTAAGTATACCAGCGTCTTATTTGGATCACCTAGATTACGAAAACACCGGGTTATAACAGGATCCGAGCAGAACTAAGGGAATGAGAGCACTTTGAAAATCCTGAAAAAGTCGTTTTCGACGTCCGTTTTTGAGGCCAAAAATGGGCATCAAAAATGCCATATCTCGGCTATCGTAAGAGCTACGACCTTGCGGATGGTCTCGTTGGATTCAGAATGACGAAATTAAGACAAAACCGTTGGAATTTTCCCGATAGCTCCCATAGAAGCCGAGATATCGACCTTCAAAGTTTGGGTTTTTTCATTTTTCGGGTATACCCCCCCGTATCAAATTTTTTCACCAAAAATTGATTTTTTTCGAAATCAAACTAAGTATACCAGCGTCTTATTTGGATCACCTAGATTACGAAAACACCGGGTTATAACAGGATCCGAGCAGAACTAAGGGAATGAGAGCACTTTGAAAATCCTGAAAAAGTCGTTTTCGACGTCCGTTTTTGAGGCCAAAAATGGGCATCAAAAATGCCATATCTCGGCTATCGTAAGAGCTACGACCTTGCGGATGGTCTCGTTGGATTCAGAATGACAAAACTAAGACAAAACCGTTGGAATTTTCCCGATAGCTCCCATAGAAGCCGAGATATCGACCTTCAAAGTTTGGGTTTTTTCATTTTTCGGGTATACCCCCCCGTATCAAATTTTTTCACCAAAAATTGATTTTTTTCGAAATCAAACTAAGTATACCAGCGTCTTATTTGGATCACCTAGATTACGAAAACACCGGGTTATAACAGGATCCGAGCAGAACTAAGGGAATGAGAGCACTTTGAAAATCCTGAAAAAGTCGTTTTCGACGTCCGTTTTTGAGGCCAAAAATGGGCATCAAAAATGCCATATCTCGGCTATCGTAAGAGCTACGACCTTGCGGATGGTCTCGTTGGATTCAGAATGACAAAACTAAGACAAAACCGTTGGAATTTTCCCGATAGCTCCCATAGAAGCCGAGATATCGACCTTCAAAGTTTGGGTTTTTTCATTTTTCGGGTATACCCCCCCGTATCAAATTTTTTCACCAAAAATTGATTTTTTTCGAAATCAAACTAAGTATACCAGCGTCTTATTTGGATCACCTAGATTACGAAAACACCGGGTTATAACAGGATCCGAGCAGAACTAAGGGAATGAGAGCACTTTGAAAATCCTGAAAAAGTCGTTTTCGACGTCCGTTTTTGAGGCCAAAAATGGGCATCAAAAATGCCATATCTCGGCTATCGTAAGAGCTACGACCTTGCGGATAGTCTCGTTGGATTCAGAATGACGAAACTAAGACAAAACCGTTGGAATTTTCCCGATAGCTCCCATAGAAGCCGAGATATCGACCTTCAAAGTTTGGGTTTTTTCATTTTTCGGGTATACCCCCCCGTATCAAATTTTTTCACCAAAAATTGATTTTTTTCGAAATCAAACTAAGTATACCAGCGTCTTATTTGGATCACCTAGATTACGAAAACACCGGGTTATAACAGGATCCGAGCAGAACTAAGGGAATGAGAGCACTTTGAAAATCCTGAAAAAGTCGTTTTCGACGTCCGTTTTTGAGGACAAAAATGGGCATCAAAAATGCCATATCTCGGCTATCGTAAGAGCTACGACCTTGCGGATGGTCTCGTTGGATTCAGAATGACGAAACTAAGACAAAACCGTTGGAATTTTCCCGATAGCTCCCATAGAAGCCGAGATATCGACCTTCAAAGTTTGGGTTTTTTCATTTTTCGGGTATACCCCCCCGTATCAAATTTTTTCACCAAAAATTGATTTTTTTCGAAATCAAACTACGTATACCAGCGTCTTATTTGGATCACCTAGATTACGAAAACACCGGGTTATAACAGGATCCGAGCAGAACTAAGGGAATGAGAGCACTTTGAAAATCCTGAAAAAGTCGTTTTCGACGTCCGTTTTTGAGGCCAAAAATGGGCATCAAAAATGCCATATCTCGGCTATCGTAAGAGCTACGACCTTGCGGATGGTCTCGTTATATTCAGAATGACGAAACTAAGACAAAACCGTTGGAATTTTCCCGATAGCTCCCATAGAAGCCGAGATATCGACCTTCAAAGTTTGGGTTTTTTCATTTTTCGGGTATACCCCCCCGTATCAAATTTTTTCACCAAAAATTGATTTTTTTCGAAATCAAACTAAGTATACCAGCGTCTTATTTGGATCACCTAGATTACGAAAACACCGGGTTATAACAGGATCCGAGCAGAACTAAGGGAATGAGAGCACTTTGAAAATCCTGAAAAAGTCGTTTTCGACGTCCGTTTTTGAGGCCAAAAATGGGCATCAAAAATGCCATATCTCGGCTATCGTAAGAGCTACGACCTTGCGGATGGTCTCGTTGGATTCAGAATGACGAAACTAAGACAAAACCGTTGGAATTTTCCCGATAGCTCCCATAGAAGCCGAGATATCGACCTTCAAAGTTTGGGTTTTTTCATTTTTCGGGTATACCCCCCCGTATCAAATTTTTTCACCAAAAATTGATTTTTTTCGAAATCAAACTAAGTATACCAGCGTCTTATTTGGATCACCTAGATTACGAAAACACCGGGTTATAACAGGATCCGAGCAGAACTAAGGGAATGAGAGCACTTTGAAAATCCTGAAAAAGTCGTTTTCGACGTCCGTTTTTGAGGCCAAAAATGGGCATCAAAAATGCCATATCTCGGCTATCGTAAGAGCTACGACCTTGCGGATGGTCTCGTTGGATTCAGAATGACGAAACTAAGACAAAACCGTTAGAATTTTCCCGATAGCTCCCATAGAAGCCGAGATATCGACCTTCAAAGTTTGGGTTTTTTCATTTTTCGGGTATACCCCCCCGTATCAAATTTTTTTACCAAAAATTGATTTTTTTCGAAATCAAACTAAGTATACCAGCGTCTTATTTGGATCACCTAGATTACGAAAACACCGGGTTATAACAGGATCCGAGCAGAACTAAGGGAATGAGAGCACTTTGAAAATCCTGAAAAAGTCGTTTTCGACGTCCGTTTTTGAGGCCAAAAATGGGCATCAAAAATGCCATATCTCGGCTATCGTAAGAGCTACGACCTTGCGGATGGTCTCGTTGGATTCAGAATGACGAAACTAAGACAAAACCGTTGGAATTTTCCCGATAGCTCCCATAGAAGCCGAGATATCGACCTTCAAAGTTTGGGTTTTTTCATTTTTCGGGTATACCCCCCCGTATCAAATTTTTTCACCAAAAATTGATTTTTTTCGAAATCAAACTAAGTATACCAGCGTCTTATTTGGATCACCTAGATTACGAAAACACCGGGTTATAACAGGATCCGAGCAGAACTAAGGGAATGAGAGCACTTTGAAAATCCTGAAAAAGTCGTTTTCGACGTCCGTTTTTGAGGCCAAAAATGGGCATCAAAAATGCCATATCTCGGCTATCGTAGGAGCTACGACCTTGCGGATGGTCTCGTTGGATTCAGAATGACGAAACTAAGACAAAACCGTTGGAATTTTCCCGATAGCTCCCATAGAAGCCGAGATATCGACCTTCAAATTTTGAGTTTTTTCATTTTTCGGGTATACCCCCCCGTATCAAATTTTTTCACCAAAAATTGATTTTTTTCGAAATCAACCTAAGTATACCAGCGTCTTATTTGGATCACCTAGATTACGAAAACACCGGGTTATAACAGGATCCGAGCAGAACTAAGGGAATGAGAGCACTTTGAAAATCCTGAAAAAGTCGTTTTCGACGTCCGTTTTTGAGGCCAAAAATGGGCATCCAAAATGCCATATCTCGGCTACCGTAAGAGCTACGACCTTGCGGATGGTCTCGTTGGATTCAGAATGACGAAACTAAGACAAAACCGTTGGAATTTTCCCGATAGCTCCCATAGAAGCCGAGATATCGACCTTCAAAGTTTGAGTTTTTTCATTTTTCGGGTATACCCCCCCGTATCAAATTTTTTCACCAAAAATTGATTTTTTTCGAAATCAAACTAAGTATACCAGCGTCTTATTTGGATCACCTAGATTACGAAAACACCGGGTTATAACAGGATCCGAGCAGAACTAAGGGAATGAGAGCACTTTGAAAATCCTGAAAAAGTCGTTTTCGACGTCCGTTTTTGAGGCCAAAAATGGGCATCAAAAATGCCATATCTCGGCTATCGTAAGAGCTACGACCTTGCGGATGGTCTCGTTGGATTCAGAATGACGAAATTAAGACAAAACCGTTGGAATTTTCCCGATAGCTCCCATAGAAGCCGAGATATCGACCTTCAAAGTTTGGGTTTTTTCATTTTTCGGGTATACCCCCCCGTATCAAATTTTTTCACCAAAAATTGATTTTTTTCGAAATCAAACTAAGTATACCAGCGTCTTATTTGGATCACCTAGATTACGAAAACACCGGGTTATAACAGGATCCGAGCAGAACTAAGGGAATGAGAGCACTTTGAAAATCCTGAAAAAGTCGTTTTCGACGTCCGTTTTTGAGGCCAAAAATGGGCATCAAAAATGCCATATCTCGGCTATCGTAAGAGCTACGACCTTGCGGATGGTCTCGTTGGATTCAGAATGACGAAACTAAGACAAAACCGTTGGAATTTTCCCGATAGCTCCCATAGAAGCCGAGATATCGACCTTCAAAGTTTGGGTTTTTTCATTTTTCGGGTATACCCCCCCGTATCAAATTTTTTCACCAAAAATTGATTTTTTTCGAAATCAAACTAAGTATACCAGCGTCTTATTTGGATCACCTAGATTACGAAAACACCGGGTTATAACAGGATCCGAGCAGAACTAAGGGAATGAGAGCACTTTGAAAATCCTGAAAAAGTCGTTTTCGACGTCCGTTTTTGAGGCCAAAAATGGGCATCAAAAATGCCATATCTCGGCTATCGTAAGAGCTACGACCTTGCGGATGGTCTCGTTGGATTCAGAATGACGAAACTAAGACAAAACCGTTGGAATTTTCCCGATAGCTCCCATAGAAGCCGAGATATCGACCTTCAAAGTTTGGGTTTTTTCATTTTTCGGGTATACCCCCCCGTATCAAATTTTTTCACCAAAAATTGATTCTTTTCGAAATCAAACTAAGTATACCAGCGTCTTATTTGGATCACCTAGATTACGAAAACACCGGGTTATAACAGGATCCGAGCAGAACTAAGGGAATGAGAGCACTTTGAAAATCCTGAAAAAGTCGTTTTCGACGTCCGTTTTTGAGGCCAAAAATGGGCATCAAAAATGCCATATCTCGGCTATCGTAAGAGCTACGACCTTGCGGATGGTCTCGTTGGATTCAGAATGACAAAACTAAGACAAAACCGTTGGAATTTTCCCGATAGCTCCCATAGAAGCCGAGATATCGACCTTCAAAGTTTGGGTTTTTTCATTTTTCGGGTATACCCCCCCGTATCAAATTTTTTCACCAAAAATTGATTTTTTTCGAAATCAAACTAAGTATACCAGCGTCTTATTTGGATCACCTAGATTACGAAAACACCGGGTTATAACAGGATCCGAGCAGAACTAAGGGAATGAGAGCACTTTGAAAATCCTGAAAAAGTCGTTTTCGACGTCCGTTTTTGAGGCCAAAAATGGGCATCAAAAATGCCATATCTCGGCTATCGTAAGAGCTACGACCTTGCGGATGGTCTCGTTGGATTCAGAATGACGAAACTAAGACAAAACCGTTGGAATTTTCCCGATAGCTCCCATAGAAGCCGAGATATCGACCTTCAAAGTTTGGGTTTTTTCATTTTTCGGGTATACCCCCCCGTATCAAATTTTTTCACCAAAAATTGATTTTTTTCGAAATCAAACTAAGTATACCAGCGTCTTATTTGGATCACCTAGATTACGAAAACACCGGGTTATAACAGGATCCGAGCAGAACTAAGGGAATGAGAGCACTTTGAAAATCCTGAAAAAGTCGTTTTCGACGTCCGTTTTTGAGGCCAAAAATGGGCATCAAAAATGCCATATCTCGGCTATCGTAAGAGCTACGACCTTGCGGATGGTCTCGTTGGATTCAGACTGACAAAACTAAGACAAAACCGTTGGAATTTTCCCGATAGCTCCCATAGAAGCCGAGATATCGACCTTCAAAGTTTGGGTTTTTTCATTTTTCGGGTATACCCCCCCGTATCAAATTTTTTCACCAAAAATTGATTTTTTTCGAAATCAAACTAAGTATACCAGCGTCTTATTTGGATCACCTAGATTACGAAAACACCGGGTTATAACAGGATCCGAGCAGAACTAAGGGAATGAGAGCACTTTGAAAATCCTGAAAAAGTCGTTTTCGACGTCCGTTTTTGAGGCCAAAAATGGGCATCAAAAATGCCATATCTCGGCTATCGTAAGAGCTACGACCTTGCGGATGGTCTCGTTGGATTCAGAATGACGAAACTAAGACAAAACCGTTGGAATTTTCCCGATAGCTCCCATAGAAGCCGAGATATCGACCTTCAAAGTTTGGGTTTTTTCATTTTTCGGGTATACCCCCCCGTATCAAATTTTTTCACCAAAAATTGATTTTTTTCGAAATCAAACTAAGTATACCAGCGTCTTATTTGGATCACCTAGATTACGAAAACACCGGGTTATAACAGGATCCGAGCAGAACTAAGGGAATACACATCTCGTGAGAGTAAGTCGTTTTCGACGTCCGTTTTTGAGGCCATAAATGGGCATCAAAAATGCCATATCTTGGCTACCGTAAGAGCTACGACCTTGCGGATGGTCTCGTTGGATTCAGAATGACGAAACTAAGACAAAACCGTTGGAATTTTCCCGATAGCTCCCATAGAAGCCGAGATATCGACCTTCAAAGTTTGGGTTTTTTCATTTTTCGGGGTATACCCCCCCGTATCAAATTTTTTCACCAAAAATTGATTTTTTTCGAAATCAAACTAAGTATACCAGCGTCTTATTTGGATCACCTAGATTACGAAAACACCGGGTTATAACAGGATCCGAGCAGAACTAAGGGAATGAGAGCACTTTGAAAATCCTGAAAAAGTCGTTTTCGACGTCCGTTTTTGAGGGCCATAATGGGCATCAAAAATGCCATATCTCGGCTACCGTAAGAGCTACGACCTTGCGGATGGTCTCGTTGGATTCAGAATGACGAAACTAAGACAAAACCGTTGGAATTTTCCCGATAGCTCCCATAGAAGCCGAGATATCGACCTTCAAAGTTTGGGGTTTTTTCATTTTTCGGGTATACCCCCCCGTATCAAATTTTTTCACCAAAAATTGATTTTTTTCGAAATCAAACTAAGTATACCAGGCGTCTTAGTTTGGATCACCTAGATTACGAAAACACCGGGTTATAACAGGATCCGAGCAGAACTAAGGGAATGAGAGCACTTTGAAAATCCTGAAAAAGTCGTTTTCGACGTCCGTTTTTGAGGCCAAAAATGGGGTAATCAAAAAATGCCATATCTCGGCTATCGTAAGAGCTACGACCTTGTGGATGGTCTCGTTGGATTCAGAATGACGAAATTAAGACAAAACCGTTGGAATTTTCCCGATAGCTCCCATAGAAGCCGAGATATCGACCTTCAAAGTTTGGGTTTTTTCATTTTTTGGGTATACCCCCCCGTATCAAATTTTTTCACCAAAAATTGATTTTTTTCGAAATCAAACTACGTATACCAGCGTCTTATTTGGATCACCTAGATTACGAAAACACCGGGTTATAACAGAATCCGAGCAGAACTAAGGGAATGAGAGCACTTTGAAAATCCTGAAAAAGTCGTTTTCGACGTCCGTTTTTGAGGCCAAAAATGGGCATCAAAAATGCCATATCTCGGCTATCGTAAGAGCTACGACCTTGCGGATGGTCTCGTTGGATTCAGAATGACGAAACTAAGACAAAACCGTTGGAATTTTCCCGATAGCTCCCATAGAAGCCGAGATATCGACCTTCAAAGTTTGGGTTTTTTCATTTTTCGGGTATACCCCCCCGTATCAAATTTTTTCACCAAAAATTGATTTTTTTCGAAATCAAACTAAGTATACCAGCGTCTTATTTGGATCACCTAGATTACGAAAACACCGGGTTATAACAGGATCCGAGCAGAACTAAGGGAATGAGAGCACTTTGAAAATCCTGAAAAAGTCGTTTTCGACGTCCGTTTTTGAGGCCATAAATGGGCATCAAAAATGCCATATCTCGGCTACCGTAAGAGCTACGACCTTGCGGATGGTCTCGTTGGATTCAGAATGACGAAACTAAGACAAAACCGTTGGAATTTTCCCGATAGCTCCCATAGAAGCCGAGATATCGACCTTCAAAGTTTGGGTTTTTTCATTTTTCGGGTATACCCCCCCGTATCAAATTTTTTCACCAAAAATTGATTTTTTTCGAAATCAAACTAAGTATACCAGCGTCTTATTTGGATCACCTAGATTACGAAAACACCGGGTTATAACAGGATCCGAGCAGAACTAAGGGAATGAGAGCACTTTGAAAATCCTGAAAAAGTCGTTTTTCGACGTCCGTTTTTGAGGCCATAAATGGGCATCAAAATGCCATATCTCGGCTACCGTAAGAGCTACGACCTTGCGGATGGTCTCGTTGGATTCAGAATGACGAAACTAAGACAAAACCGTTGGAATTTTCCCGATAGCTCCCATAGAAGCCGAGATATCGACCTTCAAAGTTTGGGTTTTTTCATTTTTCGGGTATACCCCCCCGTATCAAATTTTTTCACCAAAAATTGATTTTTTTTCGAAATCAAACTAAGTATACCAGCGTCTTATTTGGATCACCTAGATTACGAAAACACCGGGTTATAACAGGATCCGAGCAGAACTAAGGGAATGAGAGCACTTTGAAAATCCTGAAAAAGTCGTTTTCGACGTCCGTTTTTGAGGCCAAAAATGGGCATCAAAAATGCCATATCTCGGCTATCGTAAGAGCTACGACCCTGCGGATGGTCTCGTTGGATTCAGAATGACGAAACTAAGACAAAACCGTTGGAATTTTCCCGATAGCTCCCATAGAAGCCGAGATATCGACCTTCAAAGTTTGGGTTTTTTCATTTTTCGGGTATACCCCCCCGTATCAAATTTTTTTACCAAAAATTGATTTTTTTCGAAATCAAACTAAGTATACCAGCGTCTTATTTGGGATCACCTAGATTACGAAAACACCGGGTTATAACAGGATCCGAGCAGAACTAAGGGAATGAGAGCACTTTGAAAATCCTGAAAAAGTCGTTTTCGACGTCCGTTTTTGAGGCCAAAAATGGGCATCAAAAATGCCATATCTCGGCTATCGTAAGAGCTACGACCTTGCGGATGGTCTCGTTGGATTCAGAATGACGAAACTAAGACAAAACCGTTGGAATTTTCCCGATAGCTCCCATAGAAGCCGAGATATCGACCTTCAAAGTTTGGGTTTTTTCATTTTTCGGGTATACCCCCCCGTATCAAATTTTTTCACCAAAAATTGATTTTTTTCGAAATCAAACTAAGTATACCAGCGTCTTATTTGGATCACCTAGATTACGAAAATACCGGGTTATAACAGGATCCGAGCAGAACTAAGGGAATGAGAGCACTTTGAAAATCCTGAAAAGTCGTTTTCGACGTCCGTTTTTGAGGCCAAAAATGGGCATCAAAAATGCCATATCTCGGCTATCGTAAGAGCTACGACCTTGTGGATGGTCTCGTTGGATTCAGAATGACGAAATTAAGACAAAACCGTTGGAATTTTCCCGATAGCTCCCATAGAAGCCGAGATATCGACCTTCAAAGTTAGGGTTTTTTCATTTTTTGGGTATACCCCCCCGTATCAAATTTTTTCACCAAAAATTGATTTTTTTCGAAATCAAACTACGTATACCAGCGTCTTATTTGGATCACCTAGATTACGAAAACACCGGGTTATAACAGGATCCGAGCAGAACTAAGGGAATGAGAGCACTTTGAAAATCCTGAAAAAGTCGTTTTCGACGTCCGTTTTTGAGGCCATAAATGGGCATCAAAAATGCCATATCTCGGCTACCGTAAGAGCTACGACCTTGCGGATGGTCTCGTTGGATTCAGAATGACGAAACTAAGACAAAACCGTTGGAATTTTCCCGATAGCTCCCATAGAAGCCGAGATATCGACCTTCAAAGTTTGGGTTTTTTCATTTTTCGGGTATACCCCCCCGTATCAAATTTTTTCACCAAAAATTGATTTTTTTCGAAATCAAACTAAGTATACCAGCGTCTTATTTGGATCACCTAGATTACGAAAACACCGGGTTATAACAGGATCCGAGCAGAACTAAGGGAATGAGAGCACTTTGAAAATCCTGAAAAAGTCGTTTTCGACGTCCGTTTTTGAGGCCAAAAATGGGCCTCAAAAATGCCATATCTCGGCTATCGTAAGAGCTACGACCTTGTGGATGGTCTCGTTGGATTCAGAATGACGAAATTAAGACAAAACCGTTGGAATTTTCCCGATAGCTCCCATAGAAGCCGAGATATCGACCTTCAAAGTTTGGGTTTTTTCATTTTTTGGGTATACCCCCCCGTATCAAATTTTTTCACCAAAAATTGATTTTTTTCGAAATCAAACTACGTATACCAGCGTCTTATTTGGATCACCTAGATTACGAAAACACCGGGTTATAACAGAATCCGAGCAGAACTAAGGGAATGAGAGCACTTTGAAAATCCTGAAAAAGTCGTTTTCGACGTCCGTTTTTGAGGCCAAAAATGGGCATCAAAAATGCCATATCTCGGCTATCGTAAGAGCTACGACCTTGCGGATGGTCTCGTTGGATTCAGAATGACGAAACTAAGACAAAACCGTTGGAATTTTCCCGATAGCTCCCATAGAAGCCGAGATATCGACCTTCAAAGTTTGGGTTTTTTCATTTTTCGGGTATACCCCCCCGTATCAAATTTTTTCACCAAAAATTGATTTTTTTCGAAATCAAACTAAGTATACCAGCGTCTTATTTGGATCACCTAGATTACGAAAACACCGGGTTATAACAGGATCCGAGCAGAACTAAGGGAATGAGAGCACTTTGAAAATCCTGAAAAAGTCGTTTTCGACGTCCGTTTTTGAGGCCATAAATGGGCATCAAAAATGCCATATCTCGGCTACCGTAAGAGCTACGACCTTGCGGATGGTCTCGTTGGATTCAGAATGACGAAACTAAGACAAAACCGTTGGAATTTTCCCGATAGCTCCCATAGAAGCCGAGATATCGACCTTCAAAGTTTGGGTTTTTTCATTTTTCGGGTATACCCCCCCGTATCAAATTTTTTCACCAAAAATTGATTTTTTTCGAAATCAAACTAAGTATACCAGCGTCTTATTTGGATCACCTAGATTACGAAAACACCGGGTTATAACAGGATCCGAGCAGAACTAAGGGAATGAGAGCACTTTGAAAATCCTGAAAAAGTCGTTTTCGACGTCCGTTTTTGAGGCCAAAAATGGGCATCAAAAATGCCATATCTCGGCTATCGTAAGAGCTACGACCTTGTGGATGGTCTCGTTGGATTCAGAATGACGAAATTAAGACAAAACCGTTGGAATTTTCCCGATAGCTCCCATAGAAGCCGAGATATCGACCTTCAAAGTTAGGGTTTTTTCATTTTTTGGGTATACCCCCCCGTATCAAATTTTTTCACCAAAAATTGATTTTTTTCGAAATCAAACTACGTATACCAGCGTCTTATTTGGATCAACTAGATTACGAAAACACCGGGTTATAACAGAATCCGAGCAGAACTAAGGGAATGAGAGCACTTTGAAAATCCTGAAAAAGTCGTTTTCGACGTCCGTTTTTGAGGCCAAAAATGGGCATCAAAAATGCCATATCTCGGCTATCGTAAAAGCTACGACCTTGCGGATGGTCTCGTTGGATTCAGAATGACGAAACTAAGACAAAACCGTTGGAATTTTCCCGATAGCTCCCATAGAAGCCGAGATATCGGCCTTCAAAGTTTGAGTTTTTTCATTTTTCGGGTATACCCCCCCGTATCAAATTTTTTCACCAAAAATTGATTTTTTTCGAAATCAAACTAAGTATACCAGCGTCTTATTTGGATCACCTAGATTACGAAAACACCGGGTTATAACAGGATCCGAGCAGAACTAAGGGAATGAGAGCACTTTGAAAATCCTGAAAAAGTCGTTTTCGACGTCCGTTTTTGAGGCCAAAAATGGGCATCAAAAATGCCATATCTCGGCTACCGTAAGAGCTACGACCTTGCGGATGGTCTCGTTGGATTCAGAATGACGAAACTAAGACAAAACCGTTGGAATTTTCCCGATAGCTCCCATAGAAGCCGAGATATCGACCTTCAAAGTTTGGGTTTTTTCATTTTTCGGGTATACCCCCCCGTATCAAATTTTTTCACCAAAAATTGATTTTTTTCGAAATCAAACTAAGTATACCAGCGTCTTATTTGGATCACCTAGATTACGAAAACACCGGGTTATAACAGGATCCGAGCAGAACTAAGGGAATGAGAGCACTTTGAAAATCCTGAAAAAGTCGTTTTCGACGTCCGTTTTTGAGGCCAAAAATGGGCATCAAAAATGCCATATCTCGGCTACCGTAAGAGCTACGACCTTGCGGATGGTCTCGTTGGATTCAGAATGACGAAACTAAGACAAAACCGTTGGAATTTTCCCGATAGCTCCCATAGAAGCCGAGATAAACACATCTCGTGAGAGTGTTTTTTCATTTTTCGGGTATACCCCCCCGTATCAAATTTTTTCACCAAAAATTGATTTTTTTCGAAATCAAACTAAGTATACCAGCGTCTTATTTGGATCACCTAGATTACGAAAACACCGGGTTATAACAGGATCCGAGCAGAACTAAGGGAATGAGAGCACTTTGAAAATCCTGAAAAAGTCGTTTTCGACGTCCGTTTTTGAGGCCAAAAATGGGCATCAAAAGTGCCATATCTCGGCTATCGTAAGAGCTACGACCTTGTGGATGGTCTCGTTGGATTCAGAATGACGAAATTAAGACAAAACCGTTGGAATTTTCCCGATAGCTCCCATAGAAGCCGAGATATCGACCTTCAAAGTTAGGGTTTTTTCATTTTTTGGGTATACCCCCCCGTATCAAATTTTTTCACCAAAAATTGATTTTTTTCGAAATCAAACTACGTATACCAGCGTCTTATTTGGATCACCTAGATTACGAAAACACCGGGTTATAACAGAATCCGAGCAGAACTAAGGGAATGAGAACACATCTCGTGAGAGTCTGAAAAAGTCGTTTTCGACGTCCGTTTTTGAGGCCAAAAATGGGCATCAAAAATGCCATATCTCGGCTATCGTAAAAGCTACGACCTTGCGGATGGTCTCGTTGGATTCAGAATGACGAAACTAAGACAAAACCGTTGGAATTTTCCCGATAGCTCCCATAGAAGCCGAGATATCGACCTTCAAAGTTTGGGTTTTTTCATTTTTCGGGTATACCCCCCCGTATCAAATTTTTTCACCAAAAATTGATTTTTTTCGAAATCAAACTAAGTATACCAGCGTCTTATTTGGATCACCTAGATTACGAAAACACCGGGTTATAACAGGATCCGAGCAGAACTAAGGGAATAAGAGCACTTTGAAAATCCTGAAAAAGTCGTTTTCGACGTCCGTTTTTGAGGCCAAAAATGGGCATCAAAAATGCCATATCTCGGCTACCGTAAGAGCTACGACCTTGCGGATGGTCTCGTTGGATTCAGAATGACGAAACTAAGACAAAACCGTTGGAATTTTCCCGATAGCTCCCATAGAAGCCGAGATATCGGCCTTCAAAGTTTGAGTTTTTTCATTTTTCGGGTATACCCCCCCGTATCAAATTTTTTCACCAAAAATTGATTTTTTTCGAAATCAAACTAAGTATACCAGCGTCTTATTTGGATCACCTAGATTACGAAAACACCGGGTTATAACAGGATCCGAGCAGAACTAAGGGAATGAGAGCACTTTGAAAATCCTGAAAAAGTCGTTTTCGACGTCCGTTTTTGAGGCCAAAAATGGGCATCAAAAATGCCATATCTCGGCTATCGTAAGAGCTACGACCTTGTGGATGGTCTCGTTGGATTCAGAATGACGAAACTAAGACAAAACCGTTGGAATTTTCCCGATAGCTCCCATAGAAGCCGAGATATCGACCTTCAAAGTTTGGGTTTTTTCATTTTTCGGGTATACCCCCCCGTATCAAATTTTTTCACCAAAAATTGATTTTTTTCGAAATCAAACTAAGTATACCAGCGTCTTATTTTGATCACCTAGATTACGAGAACACCGGGTTATAACAGGATCCGAGCAGAACTAAGGGAATGAGAGCACTTTGAAAATCCTGAAAAAGTCGTTTTCGACGTCCGCTTTTGAGGCCAAAAATGGGCATCAAAAATGCCATATCTCGGCTATCGTAAGAGCTACGACCTTGCGGATGGTCTCGTTGGATTCAGAATGACGAAACTAAGACAAAACCGTTGGAATTTTCCCGATAGCTCCCATAGAAGCTGAGATATCGACCTTCAAAGTTTGGGTTTTTTCATTTTTCGGGTATACCCCCCCGTATCAAATTTTTTCACCAAAAATTGATTTTTTTCGAAATCAAACTAAGTATACCAGCGTCTTATTTGGATCACCTAGATTACGAAAACACCGGGTTATAACAGGATCCGAGCAGAACTAAGGGAATGAGAGCACTTTGAAAATCCTGAAAAAGTCGTTTTCGACGTCCGTTTTTGAGGCCAAAAATGGGCATCAAAAATGCCATATCTCAGCTATCGTAAGAGTTACGACCTTGCGGATGGTCTCGTTGGATTCAGAATGACGAAACTAAGACAAAACCGTTGGAATTTTCCCGATAGCTCCCATAGAAGCCGAGATATCGACCTTCAAAATTTGGGTTTTTTCATTTTTCGGGTATACCCCCCCGTATCGAATTTTTCACCAAAAATTGATTTTTTTCGAAATCAAACTAAGTATACCAGCGTCTTATTTGGATCACCTAGATTACGAGAACACCGGGTTATAACAGGATCCGAGCAGAACTAAGGGAATGAGAGCACTTTGAAAATCCTGAAAAAGTCGTTTTCGACGTCCGTTTTTGAGGCCAAAAATGGGCATCAAAAATGCCATATCTCGGCTATCGTAAGAGCTACGACCTTGCGGATGGTCTCGTTGGATTCAGAATGACGAAACTAAGACAAAACCGTTGGAATTTTCCCGATAGCTCCCATAGAAGCCGAGATATCGACCTTCAAAGTTTGGGTTTTTTCATTTTTCGGGTATACCCCCCCGTATCAAATTTTTTCACCAAAAATTGATTTTTTTCGAAATCAATATAAGTATACCAGCGTCTTATTTGGATCACCTAGATTACGAAAACACCGGGTTATAACAGGATCCGAGCAGAACTAAGGGAATGAGAGCACTTTGAAAATCCTGAAAAAGTCGTTTTCGACGTCCGTTTTTGAGGCCAAAAATGGGCATCAAAAATGCCATATCTCGGCTATCGTAAGAGCTACGACCTTGCGGATGGTCTCGTTGGATGCAGAATGACGAAACTAAGACAAAACCGTTGGAATTTTCCCGATAGCTCCCATAGAAGCCGAGATATCGACCTTCAAAGTTTGGGTTTTTTCATTTTTCGGGTATACCCCCCCGTATCAAATTTTTTCACCAAAAATTGATTTTTTTCGAAATCAAACTAAGTATACCAGCGTCTTATTTGGATCACCTAGATTACGAAAACTCCGGGTTATAACAGGATCCGAGCAGAACTAAGGGAATGAGAGCACTTTGATAATCCTGAAAAAGTCGTTTTCGACGTCCGTTTTTGAGGCCAAAAATGGGCATCAAAAATGCCATATCTCAGCTATCGTAAGAGCTACGACCTTGCGGATGGTCTCGTTGGATTCAGAATGACGAAACTAAGACAAAACCGTTGGAATTTTCCCGATAGCTCCCATAGAAGCCGAGATATCGACCTTCAAAGTTTGGGTTTTTTCATTTTTCGGGTATACCCCCCCGTATCGAATTTTTCACCAAAAATTGATTATTTTCGAAATCAAACTAAGTATACCAGCGTCTTATTTGGATCACCTAGATTACGAGAACACCGGGTTATAACAGGATCCGAGCAGAACTAAGGGAATGAGAGCACTTTGAAAATCCTGAAAAAGTCGTTTTCGACGTCCGTTTTTGAGGCCAAAAATGGGCATCAAAAATGCCATATCTCAGCTATCGTAAGAGTTACGACCTTGCGGATGGTCTCGTTGGATTCAGAATGACGAAACTAAGACAAAACCGTTGGAATTTTCCCGATAGCTCCCATAGAAGCCGAGATATCGACCTTCAAAATTTGGGTTTTTTCATTTTTCGGGTATACCCCCCCGTATCAAATTTTTTCACCAAAAATTGATTTTTTTCGAAATCAAACTAAGTATACCAGCGTCTTATTTGGATCACCTAGATTACGAAAACACCGGGTTATAACAGGATCCGAGCAGAACTAAGGGAATGAGAGCACTTTGAAAATCCTGAAAAAGTCGTTTTCGACGTCCGTTTTTGAGGCCAAAAATGGGCATCAAAAATGCCATATCTCAGCTATCGTAAGAGTTACGACCTTGCGGATGGTCTCGTTGGATTCAGAATGACGAAACTAAGACAAAACCGTTGGAATTTTCCCGATAGCTCCCATAGAAGCCGAGATATCGACCTTCAAAATTTGGGTTTTTTCATTTTTCGGGTATACCCCCCCGTATCGAATTTTTCACCAAAAATTGATTTTTTTCGAAATCAAACTAAGTATACCAGCGTCTTATTTGGATCACCTAGATTACGAGAACACCGGGTTATAACAGGATCCGAGCAGAACTAAGGGAATGAGAGCACTTTGAAAATCCTGAAAAAGTCGTTTTCGACGTCCGTTTTTGAGGCCAAAAATGGGCATCAAAAATGCCATATCTCGGCTATCGTAAGAGCTACGACCTTGCGGATGGTCTCGTTGGATTCAGAATGACGAAACTAAGACAAAACCGTTGGAATTTTCCCGATAGCTCCCATAGAAGCCGAGATATCGACCTTCAAAGTTTGGGTTTTTTCATTTTTCGGGTATACCCCCCCGTATCAAATTTTTTCACCAAAAATTGATTTTTTTCGAAATCAATATAAGTATACCAGCGTCTTATTTGGATCACCTAGATTACGAAAACACCGGGTTATAACAGGATCCGAGCAGAACTAAGGGAATGAGAGCACTTTGAAAATCCTGAAAAAGTCGTTTTCGACGTCCGTTTTTGAGGCCAAAAATGGGCATCAAAAATGCCATATCTCGGCTATCGTAAGAGCTACGACCTTGCGGATGGTCTCGTTGGATGCAGAATGACGAAACTAAGACAAAACCGTTGGAATTTTCCCGATAGCTCCCATAGAAGCCGAGATATCGACCTTCAAAGTTTGGGTTTTTTCATTTTTCGGGTATACCCCCCCGTATCAAATTTTTTCACCAAAAATTGATTTTTTTCGAAATCAAACTAAGTATACCAGCGTCTTATTTGGATCACCTAGATTACGAAAACTCCGGGTTATAACAGGATCCGAGCAGAACTAAGGGAATGAGAGCACTTTGATAATCCTGAAAAAGTCGTTTTCGACGTCCGTTTTTGAGGCCAAAAATGGGCATCAAAAATGCCATATCTCAGCTATCGTAAGAGCTACGACCTTGCGGATGGTCTCGTTGGATTCAGAATGACGAAACTAAGACAAAACCGTTGGAATTTTCCCGATAGCTCCCATAGAAGCCGAGATATCGACCTTCAAAGTTTGGGTTTTTTCATTTTTCGGGTATACCCCCCCGTATCGAATTTTTCACCAAAAATTGATTATTTTCGAAATCAAACTAAGTATACCAGCGTCTTATTTGGATCACCTAGATTACGAGAACACCGGGTTATAACAGGATCCGAGCAGAACTAAGGGAATGAGAGCACTTTGAAAATCCTGAAAAAGTCGTTTTCGACGTCCGTTTTTGAGGCCAAAAATGGGCATCAAAAATGCCATATCTCGGCTATCGTAAGAGCTACGACCTTGCGGATGGTCTCGTTGGATTCAGAATGACGAAACTAAGACAAAACCGTTGGAATTTTCCCGATAGCTCCCATAGAAGCCGAGATATCGACCTTCAAAGTTTGGGTTTTTTCATTTTTCGGGTATACCCCCCCGTATCAAATTTTTTCACCAAAAATTGATTTTTTTCGAAATCAAACTAAGTATACCAGCGTCTTATTTGGATCACCTAGATTACGAAAACACCGGGTTATAACAGGATCCGAGCAGAACTAAGGGAATGAGAGCACTTTGAAAATCCTGAAAAAGTCGTTTTCGACGTCCGTTTTTGAGGCCAAAAATGGGCATCAAAAATGCCATATCTCGGCTATCGTAAGAGCTACGACCTTGCGGATGGTCTCGTTGGATTCAGAATGACGAAACTAAGACAAAACCGTTGGAATTTTCCCGATAGCTCCCATAGAAGCCGAGATATCGACCTTCAAAGTTTGGGTTTTTTCATTTTTCGGGTATACCCCCCCGTATCAAATTTTTTCACCAAAAATTGATTTTTTTCGAAATCAAACTAAGTATACCAGCGTCTTATTTGGATCACCTAGATTACGAAAACTCCGGGTTATAACAGGATCCGAGCAGAACTAAGGGAATGAGAGCACTTTGATAATCCTGAAAAAGTCGTTTTCGACGTCCGTTTTTGAGGCCAAAAATGGGCATCAAAAATGCCATATCTCGGCTATCGTAAGAGCTACGACCTTGCGGATGGTCTCGTTGGATTCAGAATGACGAAACTAAGACAAAACCGTTGGAATTTTCCCGATAGCTCCCATAGAAGCCGAGATATCGACCTTCAAAGTTTGGGTTTTTTCATTTTTCGGGTATACCCCCCCGTATCAAATTTTTTCACCAAAAATTGATTTTTTTCGAAATCAAACTAAGTATACCAGCGTCTTATTTGGATCACCTAGATTACGAAAACACCGGGTTATAACAGGATCCGAGCAGAACTAAGGGAATGAGAGCACTTTGAAAATCCTGAAAAAGTCGTTTTCGACGTCCGTTTTTGAGGCCAAAAATGGGCATCAAAAATGCCATATCTCAGCTATCGTAAGAGCTACGACCTTGCGGATGGTCTCGTTGGATTCAGAATGACGAAACTAAGACAAAACCGTTGGAATTTTCCCGATAGCTCCCATAGAAGCCGAGATATCGACCTTCAAAGTTTGGGTTTTTTCATTTTTCGGGTATACCCCCCCGTATCAAATTTTTTCACCAAAAATTGATTTTTTTCGAAATCAAACTAAGTATACCAGCGTCTTATTTGGATCACCTAGATTACGAAAACACCGGGTTATAACAGGATCCGAGCAGAACTAAGGGAATGAGAGCACTTTGAAAATCCTGAAAAAGTCGTTTTCGACGTCCGTTTTTGAGGCCAAAAATGGGCATCAAAAATGCCATATCTCGGCTATCGTAAGAGCTACGACCTTGCGGATGGTCTCGTTGGATTCAGAATGACGAAACTAAGACAAAACCGTTGGAATTTTCCCGATAGCTCCCATAGAAGCTGAGATATCGACCTTCAAAGTTTGGGTTTTTTCATTTTTCGGGTATACCCCCCCGTATCAAATTTTTTCACCAAAAATTGAGTTTTTTCGAAATCAAACTAAGTATACCAGCGTCTTATTTGGATCACCTAGATTACGAAAACACCGGGTTATAACAGGATCCGAGCAGAACTAAGGGAATGAGAGCACTTTGAAAATCCTGAAAAAGTCGTTTTCGACGTCCGTTTTTGAGGCCAAAAATGGGCATCAAAAATGCCATATCTCGGCTATCGTAAGAGCTACGACCTTGCGGATGGTCTCGTTGGATTCAGAATGACGAAACTAAGACAAAACCGTTGGAATTTTCCCGATAGCTCCCATAGAAGCCGAGATATCGACCTTCAAAGTTTGGGTTTTTTCATTTTTCGGGTATACCCCCCCGTATCAAATTTTTTCACCAAAAATTGATTTTTTTCGAAATCAAACTACGTATACCAGCGTCTTATTTGGATCACCTAGATTACGAAAACACCGGGTTATAACAGGATCCGAGCAGAACTAAGGGAATGAGAGCACTTTGAAAATCCTGAAAAAGTCGTTTTCGACGTCCGTTTTTGAGGCCAAAAATGGGCATCAAAAATGCCATATCTCGGCTATCGTAAGAGCTACGACCTTGCGGATGGTCTCGTTGGATTCAGAATGACGAAACTAAGACAAAACCGTTGGAATTTTCCCGATAGCTCCCATAGAAGCCGAGATATCGACCTTCAAAGTTTGGGTTTTTTCATTTTTCGGGTATACCCCCCCGTATCAAATTTTTTCACCAAAAATTGATTTTTTTCGAAATCAAACTAAGTATACCAGCGTCTTATTTGGATCACCCAGATTACGAAAACACCGGGTTATAACAGGATCCGAGCAGAACTAAGGGAATGAGAGCACTTTGAAAATCCTGAAAAAGTCGTTTTCGACGTCCGTTTTTGAGGCCAAAAATGGGCATCAAAAATGCCATATCTCGGCTATCGTAAGAGCTACGACCTTGCGGATGGTCTCGTTGGATTCAGAATGACGAAACTAAGACAAAACCGTTGGAATTTTCCCGATAGCTCCCATAGAAGCCGAGATATCGACCTTCAAAGTTTGGGTTTTTTCATTTTTCGGGTATACCCCCCCGTATCGAATTTTTCACCAAAAATTGATTTTTTTCGAAATCAAACTAAGTATACCAGCGTCTTATTTGGATCACCTAGATTACGAAAACACCGGGTTATAACAGGATCCGAGCAGAACTAAGGGAATGAGAGCACTTTGAAAATCCTGAAAAAGTCGTTTTCGACGTCCGTTTTTGAGGCCAAAAATGGGCATCAAAAATGCCATATCTCGGCTATCGTAAGAGCTACGACCTTGCGGATGGTCTCGTTGGATTCAGAATGACGAAACTAAGACAAAACCGTTGGAATTTTCCCGATAGCTCCCATAGAAGCCGAGATATCGACCTTCAAAGTTTGGGTTTTTTCATTTTTCGGGTATACCCCCCCGTATCGAATTTTTCACCAAAAATTGATTTTTTTCGAAATCAAACTAAGTATACCAGCGTCTTATTTGGATCACCTAGATTACGAAAACACCGGGTTATAACAGGATCCGAGCAGAACTAAGAGAATGAGAGCACTTTGAAAATCCTGAAAAAGTCGTTTTCGACGTCCGTTTTTGAGGCCAAAAATGGGCATCAAAAATGCCATATCTCGGCTATCGTAAGAGCTACGACCTTGCGGATGGTCTCGTTGGATTTAGAATGACGAAACTAAGACAAAACCGTTGGAATTTTCCCGATAGCTCCCATAGAAGCCGAGATATCGACCTTCAAAGTTTGGGTTTTTTCATTTTTCGGGTATACCCCCCCGTATCAAATTTTTTCACCAAAAATTGATTTTTTTCGAAATCAAACTAAGTATACCAGCGTCTTATTTGGATCACCTAGATTACGAAAACACCGGGTTATAACAGGATCCGAGCAGAACTAAGGGAATGAGAGCACTTTGAAAATCCTGAAAAAGTCGTTTTCGACGTCCGTTTTTGAGGCCAAAAATGGGCATCAAAAATGCCATATCTCGGCTATCGTAAGAGCTACGACCTTGCTGATGGTCTCGTTGGATTCAGAATGACGAAACTAAGACAAAACCGTTGGAATTTTCCCGATAGCTCCCATAGAAGCCGAGATATCGACCTTCAAAGTTTGGGTTTTTTCATTTTTCGGGTATACCCCCCCGTATCGAATTTTTCACCAAAAATTGATTTTTTTCGAAATCAAACTAAGTATACCAGCGTCTTATTTGGATCACCTAGATTACGAAAACACCGGGTTATAACAGGATCCGAGCAGAACTAAGGGAATGAGAGCACTTTGAAAATCCTGAAAAAGTCGTTTTCGACGTCCGTTTTTGAGGCCAAAAATGGGCATCAAAAATGCCATATCTCGGCTATCGTAAGAGCTACGACCTTGCGGATGGTCTCGTTGGATTCAGAATGACGAAACTAAGTCAAAACCGTTGGAATTTTCCCGATAGCTCCCATAGAAGCCGAGATATCGACCTTCAAAGTTTGGGTTTTTTCATTTTTCGGGTATACCCCCCCGTATCAAATTTTTTCACCAAAAATTGATTTTTTTCGAAATCAAACTAAGTATACCAGCGTCTTATTTGGATCACCTAGATTACGAAAACACCGGGTTATAACAGGATCCGAGCAGAACTAAGGGAATGAGAGCACTTTGAAAATCCTGAAAAAGTCGTTTTCGACGTCCGTTTTTGAGGCCAAAAATGGGCATCAAAAATGCCATATCTCGGCTATCGTAAGAGCTACGACCTTGCGGATGGTCTCGTTGGATTCAGAATGACGAAACTAAGACAAAACCGTTGGAATTTTCCCGATAGCTCCCATAGAAGCCGAGATATCGACCTTCAAACTTTGGGTTTTTTCATTTTTCGGGTATACCCCCCCGTATCGAATTTTTCACCAAAAATTGATTTTTTTCGAAATTAAACTTAGTATACCAGCGTCTTATTTGGATCACCTAGATTACGAAAACACCGGGTTATAACAGGATCCGAGCAGAACTAAGGGAATGAGAGCACTTTGAAAATGCTGAAAAAGTAGTTTTCGACGTCCGTTTTTGAGGCCAAAAATGGGCATCAAAAATGCCATATCTCGGCTATCGTAAGAGCTACGACCTTGCGGATGGTCTCGTTGGATTCAGAATGACGAAACTAAGACAAAACCGTTGGAATTTTCCCGATAGCTCCCATAGAAGCCGAGATATCGACCTTCAAAGTTTGGGTTTTTTCATTTTTCGGGTATACCCCCCCGTATCAAATTTTTTCACCAAAAATTGATTTTTTTCGAAATCAAACTAAGTATACCAGCGTCTTATTTGGATCACCTAGATTACGAAAACACCGGGTTATAACAGGATCCGAGCAGAACTAAGGGAATGAGAGCACTTTGAAAATCCTGAAAAAGTCGTTTTTGACGTCCGTTTTTGAGGCCAAAAATGGGCATCAAAAATGCCATATCTCGGCTATCGTAAGAGCTACGACCTTGCAAATGGTCTCGTTGGATTCAGAATGACGAAACTAAGACAAAACCGTTGGAATTTTCCCGATAGCTCCCATAGAAGCCGAGATATCGACCTTCAAAGTTTGGGTTTTTTCATTTTTCGGGTATACCCCCCCGTATCAAATTTTTTCACCAAAAATTGATTTTTTTCGAAATCAAACTAAGTATACCAGCGTCTTATTTGGATCACCTAGATTACGAAAACACCGGGTTATAACAGGATCCGAGCAGAACTAAGGGAATGAGAGCACTTTGAAAATCCTGAAAAAGTCGTTTTCGACGTCCGTTTTTGAGGCCAAAAATGGGCATCAAAAATGCCATATCTCGGCTACCGTAAGAGCTACGACCTTGCGGATGGTCTCGTTGGATTCAGAATGACGAAACTAAGACAAAACCGTTGGAATTTTCCCGATAGCTCCCATAGAAGCCGAGATATCGGCCTTCAAAGTTTGAGTTTTTTCATTTTTCGGGTATACCCCCCCGTATCAAATTTTTTCACCAAAAATTGATTTTTTTCGAAATCAAACTAAGTATACCAGCGTCTTATTTGGATCACCTAGATTACGAAAACACCGGGTTATAACAGGATCCGAGCAGAACTAAGGGAATGAGAGCACTTTGAAAATCCTGAAAAAGTCGTTTTCGACGTCCGTTTTTGAGGCCAAAAATGGGCATCAAAAATGCCATATCTCGGCTACCGTAAGAGCTACGACCTTGCGGATGGTCTCGTTGGATTCAGAATGACGAAACTAAGACAAAACCGTTGGAATTTTCCCGATAGCTCCCATAGAAGCCGAGATATCGACCTTCAAAGTTTGGGTTTTTTCATTTTTCGGGTATACCCCCCCGTATCAAATTTTTTCACCAAAAATTGATTTTTTTCGAAATCAAACTAAGTATACCAGCATCTTATTTGGATCACCTAGATTACGAAAACACCGGGTTATAACAGGATCCGAGCAGAACTAAGGGAATGAGAGCACTTTGAAAATCCTGAAAAAGTCGTTTTCGACGTCCGTTTTTGAGGCCAAAAATGGGCATCAAAAATGCCATATCTCGGCTATCGTAAGAGCTACGACCTTGTGGATGGTCTCGTTGGATTCAGAATGACGAAACTAAGACAAAACCGTTGGAATTTTCCCGATAGCTCCCATAGAAGCCGAGATATCGACCTTCAAAGTTTGGGTTTTTTCATTACACATCTCGTGAGAGTCGTATCAAATTTTTTCACCAAAAATTGATTTTTTTCGAAATCAAACTAAGTATACCAGCATCTTATTTGGATCACCTAGATTACGAAAACACCGGGTTATAACAGGATCCGAGCAGAACTAAGGGAATGAGAGCACTTTGAAAATCCTGAAAAAGTCGTTTTCGACGTCCGTTTTTGAGGCCAAAAATGGGCATCAAAAATGCCATATCTCGGCTACCGTAAGAGCTACGACCTTGCGGATGGTCTCGTTGGATCAGAATGACGAAACTAAGACAAAACCGTTGGAATTTTCCCGATAGCTCCCATAGAAGCCGAGATATCGACCTTCAAAGTTTGGGTTTTTTCATTTTTCGGGTATACCCCCCCGTATCAAATTTTTTCACCAAAAATTGATTTTTTTCGAAATCAAACTAAGTATACCAGCGTCTTATTTGGATCACCTAGATTACGAAAACACCGGGTTATAACAGGATCCGAGCAGAACTAAGGGAATGAGAGCACTTTGAAAATCCTGAAAAAGTCGTTTTCGACGTCCGTTTTTGAGGCCAAAAATGGGCATCAAAAATGCCATATCTCGGCTATCGTAAGAGCTACGACCTTGTGGATGGTCTCGTTGGATTCAGAATGACGAAACTAAGACAAAACCGTTGGAATTTTCCCGATAGCTCCCATAGAAGCCGAGATATCGACCTTCAAAGTTTGGGTTTTTTCATTTTTCGGGTATACCCCCCCGTATCAAATTTTTTCACCAAAAATTGATTTTTTTTGAAATCAAACTAAGTATACCAGCGTCTTATTTGGATCACCTAGATTACGAAAACACCGGGTTATAACAGGATCCGAGCAGAACTAAGGGAATGAGAGCACTTTGAAAATCCTGAAAAAGTCGTTTTCGACGTCCGTTTTTGAGGCCAAAAATGGGCATCAAAAATGCCATATCTCGGCTACCGTAAGAGCTACGACCTTGCGGATGGTCTCGTTGGATTCAGAATGACGAAACTAAGACAAAACCGTTGGAATTTTCCCGATAGCTCCCATAGAAGCCTAGATATCGACCTTCAAAGTTTGGGTTTTTTCATTTTTCGGGTATACCCCCCCGTATCAAATTTTTTCACCAAAAATTGATTTTTTTCGAAATCAAACTAAGTATACCAGCGTCTTATTTGGATCACCTAGATTACGAAAACACCGGGTTATAACAGGATCCGAGCAGAACTAAGGGAATGAGAGCACTTTGAAAATCCTGAAAAAGTCGTTTTCGACGTCCGTTTTTGAGGCCAAAAATGGGCATCAAAAATGCCATATCTCGGCTATCGTAAGAGCTACGACCTTGTGGATGGTCTCGTTGGATTCAGAATGACGAAATTAAGACAAAACCGTTGGAATTTTCCCGATAGCTCCCATAGAAGCCGAGATATCGACCTTCAAAGTTTGGGTTTTTTCATTTTTCGGGTATACCCCCCCGTATCAAATTTTTTCACCAAAAATTGATTTTTTTCGAAATCAAACTAAGTATACCAGCGTCTTATTTGGATCACCTAGATTACGAAAACACCGGGTTATAACAGGATCCGAGCAGAACTAAGGGAATGAGAGCACTTTGAAAATCCTGAAAAAGTCGTTTTCGACGTCCGTTTTTGAGGCCAAAAATGGGCATCAAAAATGCCATATCTCGGCTATCGTAAGAGCTACGACCTTGTGGATGGTCTCGTTGGATTCAGAATGACGAAACTAAGACAAAACCGTTGGAATTTTCCCGATAGCTCCCATAGAAGCCGAGATATCGACCTTCAAAGTTTGGGTTTTTTCATTTTTCGGGTATACCCCCCCGTATCAAATTTTTTCACCAAAAATTGATTTTTTTCGAAATCAAACTAAGTATACCAGCGTCTTATTTTGATCACCTAGATTACGAGAACACCGGGTTATAACAGGATCCGAGCAGAACTAAGGGAATGAGAGCACTTTGAAAATCCTGAAAAAGTCGTTTTCGACGTCCGCTTTTGAGGCCAAAAATGGGCATCAAAAATGCCATATCTCGGCTATCGTAAGAGCTACGACCTTGCGGATGGTCTCGTTGGATTCAGAATGACGAAACTAAGACAAAACCGTTGGAATTTTCCCGATAGCTCCCATAGAAGCTGAGATATCGACCTTCAAAGTTTGGGTTTTTTCATTTTTCGGGTATACCCCCCCGTATCAAATTTTTTCACCAAAAATTGATTTTTTTCGAAATCAAACTAAGTATACCAGCGTCTTATTTGGATCACCTAGATTACGAAAACACCGGGTTATAACAGGATCCGAGCAGAACTAAGGGAATGAGAGCACTTTGAAAATCCTGAAAAAGTCGTTTTCGACGTCCGTTTTTGAGGCCAAAAATGGGCATCAAAAATGCCATATCTCAGCTATCGTAAGAGTTACGACCTTGTGGATGGTCTCGTTGGATTCAGAATGACGAAACTAAGACAAAACCGTTGGAATTTTCCCGATAGCTCCCATAGAAGCCGAGATATCGACCTTCAAAGTTTGGGTTTTTTCATTTTTCGGGTATACCCCCCCGTATCAAATTTTTTCACCAAAAATTGATTTTTTTCGAAATCAATATAAGTATACCAGCGTCTTATTTGGATCACCTAGATTACGAAAACAACGGGTTATAACAGGATCCGAGCAGAACTAAGGGAATGAGAGCACTTTGAAAATCCTGAAAAAGTCGTTTTCGACGTCCGTTTTTGAGGCCAAAAATGGGCATCAAAAATGCCATATCTCGGCTATCGTAAGAGCTACGACCTTGCGGATGGTCTCGTTGGATGCAGAATGACGAAACTAAGACAAAACCGTTGGAATTTTCCCGATAGCTCCCATAGAAGCCGAGATATCGACCTTCAAAGTTTGGGTTTTTTCATTTTTCGGGTATACCCCCCCGTATCAAATTTTTTCACCAAAAATTGATTTTTTTCGAAATCAAACTAAGTATACCAGCGTCTTATTTGGATCACCTAGATTACGAAAACTCCGGGTTATAACAGGATCCGAGCAGAACTAAGGGAATGAGAGCACTTTGATAATCCTGAAAAAGTCGTTTTCGACGTCCGTTTTTGAGGCCAAAAATGGGCATCAAAAATGCCATATCTCAGCTATCGTAAGAGCTACGACCTTGCGGATGGTCTCGTTGGATTCAGAATGACGAAACTAAGACAAAACCGTTGGAATTTTCCCGATAGCTCCCATAGAAGCCGAGATATCGACCTTCAAAATTTGGGTTTTTTCATTTTTCGGGTATACCCCCCCGTATCGAATTTTTCACCAAAAATTGATTATTTTCGAAATCAAACTAAGTATACCAGCGTCTTATTTGGATCACCTAGATTACGAGAACACCGGGTTATAACAGGATCCGAGCAGAACTAAGGGAATGAGAGCACTTTGAAAATCCTGAAAAAGTCGTTTTCGACGTCCGTTTTTGAGGCCAAAAATGGGCATCAAAAATGCCATATCTCGGCTATCGTAAGAGCTACGACCTTGCGGATGGTCTCGTTGGATTCAGAATGACGAAACTAAGACAAAACCGTTGGAATTTTCCCGATAGCTCCCATAGAAGCCGAGATATCGACCTTCAAAGTTTGGGTTTTTTCATTTTTCGGGTATACCCCCCCGTATCAAATTTTTTCACCAAAAATTGATTTTTTTCGAAATCAAACTAAGTATACCAGCGTCTTATTTGGATCACCTAGATTACGAAAACACCGGGTTATAACAGGATCCGAGCAGAACTAAGGGAATGAGAGCACTTTGAAAATCCTGAAAAAGTCGTTTTCGACGTCCGTTTTTGAGGCCAAAAATGGGCATCAAAAATGCCATATCTCGGCTATCGTAAGAGCTACGACCTTGCGGATGGTCTCGTTGGATTCAGAATGACGAAACTAAGACAAAACCGTTGGAATTTTCCCGATAGCTCCCATAGAAGCCGAGATATCGACCTTCAAAGTTTGGGTTTTTTCATTTTTCGGGAACACATCTCGTGAGAGTTTTTTTTCACCAAAAATTGATTTTTTTCGAAATCAAACTAAGTATACCAGCGTCTTATTTGGATCACCTAGATTACGAAAACTCCGGGTTATAACAGGATCCGAGCAGAACTAAGGGAATGAGAGCACTTTGATAATCCTGAAAAAGTCGTTTTCGACGTCCGTTTTTGAGGCCAAAAATGGGCATCAAAAATGCCATATCTCAGCTATCGTAAGAGCTACGACCTTGCGGATGGTCTCGTTGGATTCAGAATGACGAAACTAAGACAAAACCGTTGGAATTTTCCCGATAGCTCCCATAGAAGCCGAGATATCGACCTTCAAAGTTTGGGTTTTTTCATTTTTCGGGTATACCCCCCCGTATCAAATTTTTTCACCAAAAATTGATTTTTTTCGAAATCAAACTAAGTATACCAGCGTCTTATTTGGATCACCTAGATTACGAAAACACCGGGTTATAACAGGATCCGAGCAGAACTAAGGGAATGAGAGCACTTTGAAAATCCTGAAAAAGTCGTTTTCGACGTCCGTTTTTGAGGCCAAAAATGGGCATCAAAAATGCCATATCTCGGCTATCGTAAGAGCTACGACCTTGCGGATGGTCTCGTTGGATTCAGAATGACGAAACTAAGACAAAACCGTTGGAATTTTCCCGATAGCTCCCATAGAAGCTGAGATATCGACCTTCAAAGTTTGGGTTTTTTCATTTTTCGGGTATACCCCCCCGTATCAAATTTTTTCACCAAAAATTGAGTTTTTTCGAAATCAAACTAAGTATACCAGCGTCTTATTTGGATCACCTAGATTACGAAAACACCGGGTTATAACAGGATCCGAGCAGAACTAAGGGAATGAGAGCACTTTGAAAATCCTGAAAAAGTCGTTTTCGACGTCCGTTTTTGAGGCCAAAAATGGGCATCAAAAATGCCATATCTCGGCTATCGTAAGAGCTACGACCTTGCGGATGGTCTCGTTGGATTCAGAATGACGAAACTAAGACAAAACCGTTGGAATTTTCCCGATAGCTCCCATAGAAGCCGAGATATCGACCTTCAAAGTTTGGGTTTTTTCATTTTTCGGGTATACCCCCCCGTATCAAATTTTTTCACCAAAAATTGATTTTTTTCGAAATCAAACTACGTATACCAGCGTCTTATTTGGATCACCTAGATTACGAAAACACCGGGTTATAACAGGATCCGAGCAGAACTAAGGGAATGAGAGCACTTTGAAAATCCTGAAAAAGTCGTTTTCGACGTCCGTTTTTGAGGCCAAAAATGGGCATCAAAAATGCCATATCTCGGCTATCGTAAGAGCTACGACCTTGCGGATGGTCTCGTTGGATTCAGAATGACGAAACTAAGACAAAACCGTTGGAATTTTCCCGATAGCTCCCATAGAAGCCGAGATATCGACCTTCAAAGTTTGGGTTTTTTCATTTTTCGGGTATACCCCCCCGTATCAAATTTTTTCACCAAAAATTGATTTTTTTCGAAATCAAACTAAGTATACCAGCGTCTTATTTGGATCACCTAGATTACGAAAACACCGGGTTATAACAGGATCCGAGCAGAACTAAGGGAATGAGAGCACTTTGAAAATCCTGAAAAAGTCGTTTTCGACGTCCGTTTTTGAGGCCAAAAATGGGCATCAAAAATGCCATATCTCGGCTATCGTAAGAGCTACGACCTTGCGGATGGTCTCGTTGGATTCAGAATGACGAAACTAAGACAAAACCGTTGGAATTTTCCCGATAGCTCCCATAGAAGCCGAGATATCGACCTTCAAAGTTTGGGTTTTTTCATTTTTCGGGTATACCCCCCCGTATCGAATTTTTCACCAAAAATTGATTTTTTTCGAAATCAAACTAAGTATACCAGCGTCTTATTTGGATCACCTAGATTACGAAAACACCGGGTTATAACAGGATCCGAGCAGAACTAAGGGAATGAGAGCACTTTGAAAATCCTGAAAAAGTCGTTTTCGACGTCCGTTTTTGAGGCCAAAAATGGGCATCAAAAATGCCATATCTCGGCTATCGTAAGAGCTACGACCTTGCGGATGGTCTCGTTGGATTCAGAATGACGAAACTAAGACAAAACCGTTGGAATTTTCCCGATAGCTCCCATAGAAGCCGAGATATCGACCTTCAAAGTTTGGGTTTTTTCATTTTTCGGGTATACCCCCCCGTATCAAATTTTTTCACCAAAAATTGATTTTTTTCGAAATCCAACTAAGTATACCAGCGTCTTATTTGGATCACCTAGATTACGAAAACACCGGGTTATAACAGGATCCGAGCAGAACTAAGGGAATGAGAGCACTTTGAAAATCCTGAAAAAGTCGTTTTCGACGTCCGTTTTTGAGGCCAAAAATGGGCATCAAAAATGCCATATCTCGGCTATCGTAAGAGCTACGACCTTGCGGATGGTCTCGTTGGATTCAGAATGACGAAACTAAGACAAAACCGTTGGAATTTTCCCGATAGCTCCCATAGAAGCCGAGATATCGACCTTCAAAGTTTGGGTTTTTTCATTTTTCGGGTATACCCCCCCGTATCGAATTTTTCACCAAAAATTGATTTTTTTCGAAATCAAACTAAGTATACCAGCGTCTTATTTGGATCACCTAGATTACGAGAACACCGGGTTATAACAGGATCCGAGCAGAACTAAGGGAATGAGAGCACTTTGAAAATCCTGAAAAAGTCGTTTTCGACGTCCGTTTTTGAGGCCAAAAATGGGCATCAAAAATGCCATATCTCGGCTATCGTAAGAGCTACGACCTTGCGGATGGTCTCGTTGGATTCAGAATGACGAAACTAAGACAAAACCGTTGGAATTTTCCCGATAGCTCCCATAGAAGCCGAGATATCGACCTTCAAAGTTTGGGTTTTTTCATTTTTCGGGTATACCCCTCCGTATCAAATTTTTTCACCAAAAATTGATTTTTTTCGAAATCAAACTAAGTATACCAGCGTCTTATTTGGATCACCTAGATTACGAAAACACCGGGTTATAACAGGATCCGAGCAGAACTAAGGGAATGAGAGCACTTTGAAAATCCTGAAAAAGTCGTTTTCGACGTCCGTTTTTGAGGCCAAAAATGGGCATCAAAAATGCCATATCTCGGCTATCGTAAGAGCTACGACCTTGCGGATGGTCTCGTTGGATTCAGAATGACGAAACTAAGACAAAACCGTTGGAATTTTCCCGATAGCTCCCATAGAAGCCGAGATATCGACCTTCAAAGTTTGGGTTTTTTCATTTTTCGGGTATACCCCCCCGTATCGAATTTTTCACCAAAAATTGATTTTTTTCGAAATCAAACTAAGTATACCAGCGTCTTATTTGGATCACCTAGATTACGAAAACACCGGGTTATAACAGGATCCGAGCAGAACTAAGAGAATGAGAGCACTTTGAAAATCCTGAAAAAGTCGTTTTCGACGTCCGTTTTTGAGGCCAAAAATGGGCATCAAAAATGCCATATCTCGGCTATCGTAAGAGCTACGACCTTGCGGATGGTCTCGTTGGATTCAGAATGACGAAACTAAGACAAAACCGTTGGAATTTTCCCGATAGCTCCCATAGAAGCCGAGATATCGACCTTCAAAGTTTGGGTTTTTTCATTTTTCGGGTATACCCCCCCGTATCAAATTTTTTCACCAAAAATTGATTTTTTTCGAAATCAAACTAAGTATACCAGCGTCTTATTTGGATCACCTAGATTACGAAAACACCGGGTTATAACAGGATCCGAGCAGAACTAAGGGAATGAGAGCACTTTGAAAATCCTGAAAAAGTCGTTTTCGACGTCCGTTTTTGAGGCCAAAAATGGGCATCAAAAATGCCATATCTCGGCTATCGTAAGAGCTACGACCTTGCTGATGGTCTCGTTGGATTCAGAATGACGAAACTAAGACAAAACCGTTGGAATTTTCCCGATAGCTCCCATAGAAGCCGAGATATCGACCTTCAAAGTTTGGGTTTTTTCATTTTTCGGGTATACCCCCCCGTATCGAATTTTTCACCAAAAATTGATTTTTTTCGAAATCAAACTAAGTATACCAGCGTCTTATTTGGATCACCTAGATTACGAAAACACCGGGTTATAACAGGATCCGAGCAGAACTAAGGGAATGAGAGCACTTTGAAAATCCTGAAAAAGTCGTTTTCGACGTCCGTTTTTGAGGCCAAAAATGGGCATCAAAAATGCCATATCTCGGCTATCGTAAGAGCTACGACCTTGCGGATGGTCTCGTTGGATTCAGAATGACGAAACTAAGTCAAAACCGTTGGAATTTTCCCGATAGCTCCCATAGAAGCCGAGATATCGACCTTCAAAGTTTGGGTTTTTTCATTTTTCGGGTATACCCCCCCGTATCAAATTTTTTCACCAAAAATTGATTTTTTTCGAAATCAAACTAAGTATACCAGCGTCTTATTTGGATCACCTAGATTACGAAAACACCGGGTTATAACAGGATCCGAGCAGAACTAAGGGAATGAGAGCACTTTGAAAATCCTGAAAAAGTCGTTTTCGACGTCCGTTTTTGAGGCCAAAAATGGGCATCAAAAATGCCATATCTCGGCTATCGTAAGAGCTACGACCTTGCGGATGGTCTCGTTGGATTCAGAATGACGAAACTAAGACAAAACCGTTGGAATTTTCCCGATAGCTCCCATAGAAGCCGAGATATCGACCTTCAAACTTTGGGTTTTTTCATTTTTCGGGTATACCCCCCCGTATCGAATTTTTCACCAAAAATTGATTTTTTTCGAAATTAAACTTAGTATACCAGCGTCTTATTTGGATCACCTAGATTACGAAAACACCGGGTTATAACAGGATCCGAGCAGAACTAAGGGAATGAGAGCACTTTGAAAATGCTGAAAAAGTAGTTTTCGACGTCCGTTTTTGAGGCCAAAAATGGGCATCAAAAATGCCATATCTCGGCTATCGTAAGAGCTACGACCTTGCGGATGGTCTCGTTGGATTCAGAATGACGAAACTAAGACAAAACCGTTGGAATTTTCCCGATAGCTCCCATAGAAGCCGAGATATCGACCTTCAAAGTTTGGGTTTTTTCATTTTTCGGGTATACCCCCCCGTATCGAATTTTTCACCAAAAATTGATTTTTTTCGAAATCAAACTAAGTATACCAGCGTCTTATTTGGATCACCTAGATTACGAAAACACCGGGTTATAACAGGATCCGAGCAGAACTAAGGGAATGAGAGCACTTTGAAAATCCTGAAAAAGTCGTTTTTGACGTCCGTTTTTGAGGCCAAAAATGGGCATCAAAAATGCCATATCTCGGCTATCGTAAGAGCTACGACCTTGCAAATGGTCTCGTTGGATTCAGAATGACGAAACTAAGACAAAACCGTTGGAATTTTCCCGATAGCTCCCATAGAAGCCGAGATATCGACCTTCAAAGTTTGGGTTTTTTCATTTTTCGGGTATACCCCCCCGTATCAAATTTTTTCACCAAAAATTGATTTTTTTCGAAATCAAACTAAGTATACCAGCGTCTTATTTGGATCACCTAGATTACGAAAACACTTGGTTATAACAGGATCCGAGCAGAACTAAGGGAATGAGAGCACTTTGAAAATCCTGAAAAAGTCGTTTTCGACGTCCGTTTTTGAGGCCAAAAATGGGCATCAAAAATGCCATATCTCAACTATCGTAAGAGCTACGACCTTGCGGATGGTCTCGTTGGATTCAGAATGACGAAACTAAGACAAAACCGTTGGAATTTTCCCGATAGCTCCCATAGAAGCCGAGATATCGACCTTCAAAGTTTGGGTTTTTTCATTTTTCGGGTATACCCCCCCGTATCGAATTTTTCACCATAAATTGATTTTTTTCGAAATCAAACTAAGTATACCAGCGTCTTATTTGGATCACCTAGATTACGAAAACACCGGGTTATAACAGGATCCGAGCAGAACTAAGGGAATGAGAGCACTTTGAAAATCCTGAAAAAGTCGTTTTCGACGTCCGTTTTTGAGGCCAAAAATGGGCATCAAAAATGCCATATCTCAACTATCGTAAGAGCTACGACCTTGCGGATGGTCTCGTTGGATTCAGAATGACGAAACTAAGACAAAACCGTTGGAATTTTCCCGATAGCTCCCATAGAAGCCGAGATATCGACCTTCAAAGTTTGGGTTTTTTCATTTTTCGGGTATACCCCCCCGTATCAAATTTTTTCACCAAAAATTGATTTTTTTCGAAATCAAACTAAGTATACCAGCGTCTTATTTGGATCACCTAGATTACGAAAACACCGGGTTATAACAGGATCCGAGCAGAACTAAGGGAATGAGAGCACTTTGAAAATCCTGAAAAAGTCGTTTTCGACGTCCGTTTTTGAGGCCAAAAATGGGCATCAAAAATGCCATATCTCGGCTATCGTAAGAGCTACGACCTTGCGGATGGTCTCGTTGGATTCAGAATGACGAAACTAAGACAAAACCGTTGGAATTTTCCCGATAGCTCCCATAGAAGCCGAGATATCGACCTTCAAACTTTGGGTTTTTTCATTTTTCGGGTATACCCCCCCGTATCGAATTTTTCACCAAAAATTGATTTTTTTCGAAATTAAACTTAGTATACCAGCGTCTTATTTGGATCACCTAGATTACGAAAACACCGGGTTATAACAGGATCCGAGCAGAACTAAGGGAATGAGAGCACTTTGAAAATGCTGAAAAAGTAGTTTTCGACGTCCGTTTTTGAGGCCAAAAATGGGCATCAAAAATGCCATATCTCGGCTATCGTAAGAGCTACGACCTTGCGGATGGTCTCGTTGGATTCAGAATGACGAAACTAAGACAAAACCGTTGGAATTTTCCCGATAGCTCCCATAGAAGCCGAGATATCGACCTTCAAAGTTTGGGTTTTTTCATTTTTCGGGTATACCCCCCCGTATCGAATTTTTCACCAAAAATTGATTTTTTTCGAAATCAAACTAAGTATACCAGCGTCTTATTTGGATCACCTAGATTACGAAAACACCGGGTTATAACAGGATCCGAGCAGAACTAAGGGAATGAGAGCACTTTGAAAATCCTGAAAAAGTCGTTTTTGACGTCCGTTTTTGAGGCCAAAAATGGGCATCAAAAATGCCATATCTCGGCTATCGTAAGAGCTACGACCTTGCAAATGGTCTCGTTGGATTCAGAATGACGAAACTAAGACAAAACCGTTGGAATTTTCCCGATAGCTCCCATAGAAGCCGAGATATCGACCTTCAAAGTTTGGGTTTTTTCATTTTTCGGGTATACCCCCCCGTATCAAATTTTTTCACCAAAAATTGATTTTTTTCGAAATCAAACTAAGTATACCAGCGTCTTATTTGGATCACCTAGATTACGAAAACACCGGGTTATAACAGGATCCGAGCAGAACTAAGGGAATGAGAGCACTTTGAAAATCCTGAAAAAGTCGTTTTCGACGTCCGTTTTTGAGGCCAAAAATGGGCATCAAAAATGCCATATCTCAACTATCGTAAGAGCTACGACCTTGCGGATGGTCTCGTTGGATTCAGAATGACGAAACTAAGACAAAACCGTTGGAATTTTCCCGATAGCTCCCATAGAAGCCGAGATATCGACCTTCAAAGTTTGGGTTTTTTCATTTTTCGGGTATACCCCCCCGTATCAAATTTTTTCACCAAAAATTGATTTTTTTCGAAATCAAACTAAGTATACCAGCGTCTTATTTGGATCACCTAGATTACGAAAACACCGGGTTATAACAGGATCCGAGCAGAACTAAGGGAATGAGAGCACTTTGAAAATCCTGAAAAAGTCGTTTTCGACGTCCGTTTTTGAGGCCAAAAATGGGCATCAAAAATGCCATATCTCGGCTATCGTAAGAGCTACGACCTTGCGGATGGTCTCGTTGGATTCAGAATGACGAAACTAAGACAAAACCGTTATAATTTTCCCGATAGCTCCCATAGAAGCCGAGATATCGACCTTCAAAGTTTGGGTTTTTTCATTTTTCGGGTATACCCCCCCGTATCAAATTTTTTCACCAAAAATTGATTTTTTTCGAAATCAAACTAAGTATACCAGCGTCTTATTTGGATCACCTAGATTACGAAAACACCGGGTTATACCAGGATTCGAGCAGAACTAAGGGAATGAGAGCACTTTGAAAATGCTGAAAAAGTCGTTTTCGACGTCCGTTTTTGAGGCCAAAAATGGGCATCAAAAATGCCATATCTCGGCTATCGTAAGAGCTACGACCTTGCGGATGGTCTCGTTGGATTCAGAATGACGAAACTAAGTCAAAACCGTTGGAATTTTCCCGATAGTTCCTATAGAAGCCGAGATATCGACCTTCAAAGTTTGGGTTTTTTCATTTTTCGGGTATACCCCCCCGTATCGAATTTTTCACCAAAAATTGATTCTTTTCGAAATCAAACTAAGTATACCAGCGTCTTATTTGGATCACCTAGATTACGAAAACACCGGGTTATAACAGGATCCGAGCAGAACTAAGGGAATGAGAGCACTTTGAAAATCCTAAAAAAGTCGTTTTTGACGTCCGTTTTTGAGGCCAAAAATGGGCATCAAAAATGCCATATCTCGGCTATCGTAAAAGCTACGACCTTGCGCATGGTCTCGTTGGATTCAGAATGACGAAACTAAGTCAAAACCGTTGGAATTTTCCCGATAGCTCCCATAGAAGCCGAGATTTCGACCTTCAAAGTTTGGGTTTTTTCATTTTTCGGGTATACCCCCCCGTATCGAATTTTTCACCAAAAATTGATTTTTTTCGAAATCAAACTAAGTATACCAGCGTCTTATTTGGATCACCTAGATTACGAAAACACCGGGTTATAACAGGATCCGAGCAGAACTAAGGGAATGAGAGCACTTTGAAAATCCTAAAAAAGTCGTTTTTGACGTCCGTTTTTGAGGCCAAAAATGGGCATCAAAAATGCCATATTTTGGCTATTGTAAGAGCTACGACCTTGCGGATGGTCTCGTTGGATTCAGAATGACGAAACTAAGACAAAACCGTTGGAATTTTCCCGATAGCTCCCATAGAAGCCGAGATATCGACCTTCAAAGTTTGGGTTTTTTCATTTTTCGGGTATACCCCCCCGTATCGAATTTTTCACCAAAAATTGATTTTTTTCGAAATCAAACTAAGTATACCAGCGTCTTATTTGGATCACCTAGATTACGAAAACACCGGGTTATAACAGGATCCGAGCAGAACTAAGGGAATGAGAGCACTTTGAAAATCCTGAAAAAGTCGTTTTCGACGTCCGTTTTTGAGGCCAAAAATGGGCATCAAAAATGCCATATCTCGGCTATCGTAAGAGCTACGACCTTGCGGATGGTCTCGTTGGATTCAGAATGACGAAACTAAGACAAAACCGTTGGAATTTTCCCGATAGCTCCCATAGAAGCCGAGATATCGACCTTCAAAGTTTGGGTTTTTTCATTTTTCGGGTATACCCCCCCGTATCGAATTTTTCACCAAAAATTGATTTTTTTCGAAATCAAACTAAGTATACCAGCGTCTTATTTGGATCACCTAGATTACGAAAACACCGGGTTATAACAGGATCCGAGCAGAACTAAGGGAAAGAGAGCACTTTGAAAATCCTGAAAAAGTCGTTTTCGACGTCCGTTTTTGAGGCCAAAAATGGGCATCAAAAATGCCATATCTCGGCTATCGTAAAAGCTACGACCTTGCGGATGGTCTCGTTGGATTCAGAATGACGAAACTAAGTCAAAACCGTTGGAATTTTCCCGATAGCTCCCATAGAAGCCGAGATTTCGACCTTCAAAGTTTGGGTTTTTTCATTTTTCGGGTATACCCCCCCGTATCGAATTTTTCACCAAAAATTGATTTTTTTCGAAATCAAACTAAGTATACCAGCGTCTTATTTGGATCACCTAGATTACGAAAACACCGGGTTATAACAGGATCCGAGCAGAACTAAGGGAATGAGAGCACTTTGAAAATCCTGAAAAAGTCGTTTTTGACGTCCGTTTTTGAGGCCAAAAATGGGCATCAAAAATGCCATATCTCGGCTATCGTAAGAGCTACGACCTTGCGGATGGTCTCGTTGGATTCAGAATGACGAAACTAAGACAAAACCGTTGGAATTTTCCCGATAGCTCCCATAGAAGCCGAGATATCGACCTTCAAAGTTTGGGTTTTTTCATTTTTCGGGTATACCCCCCCGTATCAAATTTTTTCACCAAAAATTGATTTTTTTCGAAATCAAACTAAGTATACCAGCGTCTTATTTGGATCACCTAGATTACGAAAACACCGGGTTATAACAGGATTCGAGCAGAACTAAGGGAATGAGAGCACTTTGAAAATGCTGAAAAAGTCGTTTTCGACGTCCGTTTTTGAGGCCAAAAATGGGCATCAAAAATGCCATATCTCGGCTATCGTAAGAGCTACGACCTTGCGGATGGTCTCGTTGGATTCAGAATGACGAAACTAAGTCAAAACCGTTGGAATTTTCCCGATAGCTCCCATAGAAGCCGAGATTTCGACCTTCAAAGTTTGGGTTTTTTCATTTTTCGGGTATACCCCCCCGTATCGAATTTTTCACCAAAAATTGATTTTTTTCGAAATCAAACTAAGTATACCAGCGTCTTATTTGGATCACCTAGATTACGAAAACACCGGGTTATAACAGGATCCGAGCAGAACTAAGGGAATGAGAGCACCTTGAAAATCCTAAAAAAGTCGTTTTCGACGTCCGTTTTTGAGGCCAAAAATGGGCATCAAAAATGCCATATTTTGGCTATCGTAAGAGCTACGACCTTGCGGATGGTCTCGTTGGATTCAGAATGACGAAACTAAGACAAAACCGTTGGAATTTTCCCGATAGCTCCCATAGAAGCCGAGATATCGACCTTCAAAGTTTGGGTTTTTTCATTTTTCGGGTATACCCCCCCGTATCGAATTTTTCACCAAAAATTGATTTTTTTCGAAATCAAACTAAGTATACCAGCGTCTTATTTGGATCACCTAGATTACGAAAACACCGGGTTATAACAGGATCCGAGCAGAACTAAGAGAATGAGAGCACTTTGAAAATCCTGAAAAAGTCGTTTTCGACGTCCGTTTTTGAGGCCAAAAATGGGCATCAAAAATGCCATATCTCGGCTATCGTAAGAGCTACGACCTTGCGGATGGTCTCGTTGGATTCAGAATGACGAAACTAAGACAAAACCGTTGGAATTTTCCCGATAGCTCCCATAGAAGCCGAGATATCGACCTTCAAAGTTTGGGTTTTTTCATTTTTCGGGTATACCCCCCCGTATCAAATTTTTTCACCAAAAATTGATTTTTTTCGAAATCAAACTAAGTATACCAGCGTCTTATTTGGATCACCTAGATTACGAAAACACCGGGTTATAACAGGATCCGAGCAGAACTAAGGGAATGAGAGCACTTTGAAAATCCTGAAAAAGTCGTTTTCGACGTCCGTTTTTGAGGCCAAAAATGGGCATCAAAAATGCCATATCTCGGCTATCGTAAGAGCTACGACCTTGCTGATGGTCTCGTTGGATTCAGAATGACGAAACTAAGACAAAACCGTTGGAATTTTCCCGATAGCTCCCATAGAAGCCGAGATATCGACCTTCAAAGTTTGGGTTTTTTCATTTTTCGGGTATACCCCCCCGTATCGAATTTTTCACCAAAAATTGATTTTTTTCGAAATCAAACTAAGTATACCAGCGTCTTATTTGGATCACCTAGATTACGAAAACACTTGGTTATAACAGGATCCGAGCAGAACTAAGGGAATGAGAGCACTTTGAAAATCCTGAAAAAGTCGTTTTCGACGTCCGTTTTTGAGGCCAAAAATGGGCATCAAAAATGCCATATCTCAACTATCGTAAGAGCTACGACCTTGCGGATGGTCTCGTTGGATTCAGAATGACGAAACTAAGACAAAACCGTTGGAATTTTCCCGATAGCTCCCATAGAAGCCGAGATATCGACCTTCAAAGTTTGGGTTTTTTCATTTTTCGGGTATACCCCCCCGTATCGAATTTTTCACCAAAAATTGATTTTTTTCGAAATCAAACTAAGTATACCAGCGTCTTATTTGGATCACCTAGATTACGAAAACACCGGGTTATAACAGGATCCGAGCAGAACTAAGGGAATGAGAGCACTTTGAAAATCCTGAAAAAGTCGTTTTCGACGTCCGTTTTTGAGGCCAAAAATGGGCATCAAAAATGCCATATCTCAACTATCGTAAGAGCTACGACCTTGCGGATGGTCTCGTTGGATTCAGAATGACGAAACTAAGACAAAACCGTTGGAATTTTCCCGATAGCTCCCATAGAAGCCGAGATATCGACCTTCAAAGTTTGGGTTTTTTCATTTTTCGGGTATACCCCCCCGTATCAAATTTTTTCACCAAAAATTGATTTTTTTCGAAATCAAACTAAGTATACCAGCGTCTTATTTGGATCACCTAGATTACGAAAACACCGGGTTATAACAGGATCCGAGCAGAACTAAGGGAATGAGAGCACTTTGAAAATCCTGAAAAAGTCGTTTTTGACGTCCGTTTTTGAGGCCAAAAATGGGCATCAAAAATGCCATATCTCGGCTATCGTAAGAGCTACGACCTTGCAAATGGTCTCGTTGGATTCAGAATGACGAAACTAAGACAAAACCGTTGGAATTTTCCCGATAGCTCCCATAGAAGCCGAGATATCGACCTTCAAAGTTTGGGTTTTTTCATTTTTCGGGTATACCCCCCCGTATCAAATTTTTTCACCAAAAATTGATTTTTTTCGAAATCAAACTAAGTATACCAGCGTCTTATTTGGATCACCTAGATTACGAAAACACCGGGTTATAACAGGATCCGAGCAGAACTAAGGGAATGAGAGCACTTTGAAAATCCTGAAAAAGTCGTTTTCGACGTCCGTTTTTGAGACCAAAAATGGGCATCAAAAATACCATATCTCGGCTATCGTAAGAGCTACGACCTTGCGGATGGTCTCGTTGGATTCAGAATGACGAAACTAAGTCAAAACCGTTGGAATTTTCCCGATAGCTCCCATAGAAGCCGAGATATCGACCTTCAAAGTTTGGGTTTTTTCATTTTTCGGGTATACCCCCCCGTATCAAATTTTTTCACCAAAAATTGATTTTTTTCGAAATCAAACTAAGTATACCAGCGTCTTATTTGGATCACCTAGATTACGAAAACACCGGGTTATAACAGGATCCGAGCAGAACTAAGGGAATGAGAGCACTTTGAAAATCCTGAAAAAGTCGTTTTCGACGTCCGTTTTTGAGGCCAAAAATGGGCATCAAAAATGCCATATCTCGGCTATCGTAAGAGCTACGACCTTGCGGATGGTCTCGTTGGATTCAGAATGACGAAACTAAGACAAAACCGTTGGAATTTTCCCGATAGCTCCCATAGAAGCCGAGATATCGACCTTCAAACTTTGGGTTTTTTCATTTTTCGGGTATACCCCCCCGTATCGAATTTTTCACCAAAAATTGATTTTTTTCGAAATTAAACTTAGTATACCAGCGTCTTATTTGGATCACCTAGATTACGAAAACACCGGGTTATAACAGGATCCGAGCAGAACTAAGGGAATGAGAGCACTTTGAAAATGCTGAAAAAGTCGTTTTCGACGTCCGTTTTTGAGGCCAAAAATGGGCATCAAAAATGCCATATCTCGGCTATCGTAAGAGCTACGACCTTGCGGATGGTCTCGTTGGATTCAGAATGACGAAACTAAGACAAAACCGTTGGAATTTTCCCGATAGCTCCCATAGAAGCCGAGATATCGACCTTCAAAGTTTGGGTTTTTTCATTTTTCGGGTATACCCCCCCGTATCGAATTTTTCACCAAAAATTGATTTTTTTCGAAATCAAACTAAGTATACCAGCGTCTTATTTGGATCACCTAGATTACGAAAACACTTGGTTATAACAGGATCCGAGCAGAACTAAGGGAATGAGAGCACTTTGAAAATCCTGAAAAAGTCGTTTTCGACGTCCGTTTTTGAGGCCAAAAATGGGCATCAAAAATGCCATATCTCAACTATCGTAAGAGCTACGACCTTGCGGATGGTCTCGTTGGATTCAGAATGACGAAACTAAGACAAAACCGTTGGAATTTTCCCGATAGCTCCCATAGAAGCCGAGATATCGACCTTCAAAGTTTGGGTTTTTTCATTTTTCGGGTATACCCCCCCGTATCGAATTTTTCACCAAAAATTGATTTTTTTCGAAATCAAACTAAGTATACCAGCGTCTTATTTGGATCACCTAGATTACGAAAACACCGGGTTATAACAGGATCCGAGCAGAACTAAGGGAATGAGAGCACTTTGAAAATCCTGAAAAAGTCGTTTTTGACGTCCGTTTTTGAGGCCAAAAATGGGCATCAAAAATGCCATATCTCGGCTATCGTAAGAGCTACGACCTTGCGGATGGTCTCGTTGGATTCAGAATGACGAAACTAAGACAAAACCGTTATAATTTTCCCGATAGCTCCCATAGAAGCCGAGATATCGACCTTCAAAGTTTGGGTTTTTTCATTTTTCGGGTATACCCCCCCGTATCAAATTTTTTCACCAAAAATTGATTTTTTTCGAAATCAAACTAAGTATACCAGCGTCTTATTTGGATCACCTAGATTACGAAAACACCGGGTTATACCAGGATTCGAGCAGAACTAAGGGAATGAGAGCACTTTGAAAATGCTGAAAAAGTCGTTTTCGACGTCCGTTTTTGAGGCCAAAAATGGGCATCAAAAATGCCATATCTCGGCTATCGTAAGAGCTACGACCTTGCGGATGGTCTCGTTGGATTCAGAATGACGAAACTAAGACAAAACCGTTGGAATTTTCCCGATAGCTCCCATAGAAGCCGAGATATCGACCTTCAAACTTTGGGTTTTTTCATTTTTCGGGTATACCCCCCCGTATCGAATTTTTCACCAAAAATTGATTTTTTTCGAAATTAAACTTAGTATACCAGCGTCTTATTTGGATCACCTAGATTACGAAAACACCGGGTTATAACAGGATCCGAGCAGAACTAAGGGAATGAGAGCACTTTGAAAATGCTGAAAAAGTCGTTTTCGACGTCCGTTTTTGAGGCCAAAAATGGGCATCAAAAATGCCATATCTCGGCTATCGTAAGAGCTACGACCTTGCGGATGGTCTCGTTGGATTCAGAATGACGAAACTAAGACAAAACCGTTGGAATTTTCCCGATAGCTCCCATAGAAGCCGAGATATCGACCTTCAAAGTTTGGGTTTTTTCATTTTTCGGGTATACCCCCCCGTATCGAATTTTTCACCAAAAATTGATTTTTTTCGAAATCAAACTAAGTATACCAGCGTCTTATTTGGATCACCTAGATTACGAAAACACTTGGTTATAACAGGATCCGAGCAGAACTAAGGGAATGAGAGCACTTTGAAAATCCTGAAAAAGTCGTTTTCGACGTCCGTTTTTGAGGCCAAAAATGGGCATCAAAAATGCCATATCTCAACTATCGTAAGAGCTACGACCTTGCGGATGGTCTCGTTGGATTCAGAATGACGAAACTAAGACAAAACCGTTGGAATTTTCCCGATAGCTCCCATAGAAGCCGAGATATCGACCTTCAAAGTTTGGGTTTTTTCATTTTTCGGGTATACCCCCCCGTATCGAATTTTTCACCAAAAATTGATTTTTTTCGAAATCAAACTAAGTATACCAGCGTCTTATTTGGATCACCTAGATTACGAAAACACCGGGTTATAACAGGATCCGAGCAGAACTAAGGGAATGAGAGCACTTTGAAAATCCTGAAAAAGTCGTTTTTGACGTCCGTTTTTGAGGCCAAAAATGGGCATCAAAAATGCCATATCTCGGCTATCGTAAGAGCTACGACCTTGCGGATGGTCTCGTTGGATTCAGAATGACGAAACTAAGACAAAACCGTTATAATTTTCCCGATAGCTCCCATAGAAGCCGAGATATCGACCTTCAAAGTTTGGGTTTTTTCATTTTTCGGGTATACCCCCCCGTATCAAATTTTTTCACCAAAAATTGATTTTTTTCGAAATCAAACTAAGTATACCAGCGTCTTATTTGGATCACCTAGATTACGAAAACACCGGGTTATATCAGGATTCGAGCAGAACTAAGGGAATGAGAGCACTTTGAAAATGCTGAAAAAGTCGTTTTCGACGTCCGTTTTTGAGGCCAAAAATGGGCATCAAAAATGCCATATCTCGGCTATCGTAAGAGCTACGACCTTGCGGATGGTCTCGTTGGATTCAGAATGACGAAACTAAGTCAAAACCGTTGGAATTTTCCCGATAGTTCCTATAGAAGCCGAGATATCGACCTTCAAAGTTTGGGTTTTTTCATTTTTCGGGTATACCCCCCCGTATCGAATTTTTCACCAAAAATTGATTCTTTTCGAAATCAAACTAAGTATACCAGCGTCTTATTTGGATCACCTAGATTACGAAAACACCGGGTTATAACAGGATCCGAGCAGAACTAAGGGAATGAGAGCACTTTGAAAATCCTAAAAAAGTCGTTTTTGACGTCCGTTTTTGAGGCCAAAAATGGGCATCAAAAATGCCATATCTCGGCTATCGTAAAAGCTACGACCTTGCGGATGGTCTCGTTGGATTCAGAATGACGAAACTAAGTCAAAACCGTTGGAATTTTCCCGATAGCTCCCATAGAAGCCGAGATTTCGACCTTCAAAGTTTGGGTTTTTTCATTTTTCGGGTATACCCCCCCGTATCGAATTTTTCACCAAAAATTGATTTTTTTCGAAATCAAACTAAGTATACCAGCGTCTTATTTGGATCACCTAGATTACGAAAACACCGGGTTATAACAGGATCCGAGCAGAACTAAGGGAATGAGAGCACTTTGAAAATCCTAAAAAAGTCGTTTTTGACGTCCGTTTTTGAGGCCAAAAATGGGCATCAAAAATGCCATATTTTGGCTATTGTAAGAGCTACGACCTTGCGGATGGTCTCGTTGGATTCAGAATGACGAAACTAAGTCAAAACCGTTGGAATTTTCCCGATAGCTCCCATAGAAGCCGAGATTTCGACCTTCAAAGTTTGGGTTTTTTCATTTTTCGGGTATACCCCCCCGTATCGAATTTTTCACCAAAAATTGATTTTTTTCGAAATCAAACTAAGTATACCAGCGTCTTATTTGGATCACCTAGATTACGAAAACACCGGGTTATAACAGGATCCGAGCAGAACTAAGGGAATGAGAGCACTTTGAAAATCCTGAAAAAGTCGTTTTTGACGTCCGTTTTTGAGGCCAAAAATGGGCATCAAAAATGCCATATCTCGGCTATCGTAAGAGCTACGACCTTGCGGATGGTCTCGTTGGATTCAGAATGACGAAACTAAGACAAAACCGTTGGAATTTTCCCGATAGCTCCCATAGAAGCCGAGATATCGACCTTCAAAGTTTGGGTTTTTTCATTTTTCGGGTATACCCCCCCGTATCGAATTTTTCACCAAAAATTGATTTTTTTCGAAATCAAACTAAGTATACCAGCGTCTTATTTGGATCACCTAGATTACGAAAACACCGGGTTATAACAGGATCCGAGCAGAACTAAGGGAATGAGAGCACTTTGAAAATCCTGAAAAAGTCGTTTTCGACGTCCGTTTTTGAGGCCAAAAATGGGCATCAAAAATGCCATATCTCGGCTATCGTAAGAGCTACGACCTTGCGGATGGTCTCGTTGGATTCAGAATGACGAAACTAAGACAAAACCGTTGGAATTTTCCCGATAGCTCCCATAGAAGCCGAGATATCGACCTTCAAAGTTTGGGTTTTTTCATTTTTCGGGTATACCCCCCCGTATCGAATTTTTCACCAAAAATTGATTTTTTTCGAAATCAAACTAAGTATACCAGCGTCTTATTTGGATCACCTAGATTACGAAAACACCGGGTTATAACAGGATCCGAGCAGAACTAAGGGAAAGAGAGCACTTTGAAAATCCTGAAAAAGTCGTTTTCGACGTCCGTTTTTGAGGCCAAAAATGGGCATCAAAAATGCCATATCTCGGCTATCGTAAAAGCTACGACCTTGCGGATGGTCTCGTTGGATTCAGAATGACGAAACTAAGTCAAAACCGTTGGAATTTTCCCGATAGCTCCCATAGAAGCCGAGATATCGACCTTCAAAGTTTGGGTTTTTTCATTTTTCGGGTATACCCCCCCGTATCAAATTTTTTCACCAAAAATTGATTTTTTTCGAAATCAAACTAAGTATACCAGCGTCTTATTTGGATCACCTAGATTACGAAAACACCGGGTTATAACAGGATCCGAGCAGAACTAAGGGAATGAGAGCACTTTGAAAATCCTGAAAAAGTCGTTTTCGACGTCCGTTTTTGAGGCCAAAAATGGGCATCAAAAATACCATATCTCGGCTATCGTAAGAGCTACGGCCTTGCGGATGGTCTCGTTGGATTCAGAATGACGAAACTAAGTCAAAACCGTTGGAATTTTCCCGATAGCTCCCATAGAAGCCGAGATATCGACCTTCAAAGTTTGGGTTTTTTCATTTTTCGGGTATACCCCCCCGTATCAAATTTTTTCACCAAAAATTGATTTTTTTCGAAATCAAACTAAGTATACCAGCGTCTTATTTGGATCACCTAGATTACGAAAACACCGGGTTATAACAGGATCCGAGCAGAACTAAGGGAATGAGAGCACTTTGAAAATCCTGAAAAAGTCGTTTTCGACGTCCGTTTTTGAGGCCAAAAATGGGCATCAAAAATGCCATATCTCGGCTATCGTAAGAGCTACGACCTTGCGGATTGTCTCGTTGGATTCAGAATGACGAAACTAAGACAAAACCGTTGGAATTTTCCCGATAGCTCCTATAGAAGCCGAGATATCGACCTTCAAAGTTTGGGTTTTTTCATTTTTCGGGTATACCCCCCCGTATCAAATTTTTTCACCAAAAATTGATTTTTTTCGAAATCAAACTAAGTATACCAGCGTCTTATTTGGATCACCTAGATTACGAAAACACCGGGTTATAACAGGATCCGAGCAGAACTAAGGGAATGAGAGCACTTTGAAAATCCTGAAAAAGTCGTTTTCGACGTCCGTTTTTGAGGCCAAAAATGGGCATCAAAAATGCCATATCTCGGCTATCGTAAAAGCTACGACCTTGCGGATGGTCTCGTTGGATTCAGAATGACGAAACTAAGACAAAACCGTTGGAATTTTCCCGATAGCTCCTATAGAAGCCGAGATATCGACCTTCAAAGTTTGGGTTTTTTCATTTTTCGGGTATACCCCCCCGTATCGAATTTTTCACCAAAAATTGATTTTTTTCGAAATCAAACTAAGTATACCAGCGTCTTATTTGGATCACCTAGATTACGAAAACACCGGGTTATAACAGGATCCGAGCAGAACTAAGGGAATGAGAGCACTTTGAAAATCCTGAAAAAGTCGTTTTCGACGTCCGTTTTTGAGGCCAAAAATGGGCATCAAAAATGCCATATCTCGGCTATCGTAAGAGCTACGACCTTGCTGATGGTCTCGTTGGATTCAGAATGACGAAACTAAGACAAAACCGTTGGAATTTTCCCGATAGCTCCCATAGAAGCCGAGATATCGACCTTCAAAGATTGGGTTTTTTCATTTTTCGGGTATACCCCCCCGTATCGAATTTTTCACCAAAAATTGATTTTTTTCGAAATCAAACTAAGTATACCAGCGTCTTATTTGGATCACCTAGATTACGAAAACACCGGGTTATAACAGGATCCGAGCAGAACTAAGGGAATGAGAGCACTTTGAAAATCCTAAAAAAGTCGTTTTCGACGTCCGTTTTTGAGGCCAAAAATGGGCATCAAAAATGCCATATCTCGGCTATCGTAAGAGCTACGACCTTGCGGATGGTCTCGTTGGATTCAGAATGACGAAACTAAGTCAAAACCGTTGGAATTTTCCCGATAACTCCCATAGAAGCCGAGATATCGACCTTCAAAGTTTGGGTTTTTTCATTTTTCGGGTATACCCCCCCGTATCAAATTTTTTCACCAAAAATTGATTTTTTTCGAAATCAAACTAAGTATACCAGCGTCTT